>NC_051443.1:8992265-9030752 GCF_001649575.2 Kryptolebias marmoratus | reverse complement strand
CCCCCCCCCCCCCCCCCCACACACACACACACACACACAGTCAAAGAAAACATTTGAATTCAGATTTATTAAATTCTGCTTTTTAAATGTACCATCTGTGTTTACAGATAAAGTTAAAGCCTGAATGAACTCTGTTTCCACAGAGGGACGAAATGGGAAGACCTGAACACAGAAACCCTCCATCCTCAGAAGGCAGCCCTGTGGTGTTTGTGGACAGATACCTGGAGAAGCACATTACTCCAGTCACTCTGAAGTCCAACATAAGGAGAAACCCCCTGTACATGGACATAAGACCAGTGGACGCCGGGGACAACGAGAAATTCAAGCCCTCCTGGACCATCAAAGAATACGACACACAAACGATCCACGGCAACTTGGCAGAATATCTAAAGGTTAGGTGAACAGTGAGCGGTTACAGTTTCTTGAACGTGTGATCAAGCTTTTGTCCATAAATGGTGTGTTTTTGATCTCTTCAGTCTCCATCAGCAACACAAATTATATTAGAAGTATTACAATTATATTCATTTGAATGTAAGTGTTTAAAACCAGAGATCACAACAAACAGTGAGTTTATGCTAGTTTTCTTTTTTCTTTTTCAGGAGGAAGAGAAAACTCCAAAAGATCTGGACTTTTGGCTCGAAGACCTTTACACACCAGGGTTCGACTCGTTACTTAAAAGAAAAGAAGCAGAGCAGAAGAGGAAACGACTTTGCAAAATTCTTTCTTTAATCGCTTTGCTTTTTTGCTCAGTTCTTATAGTTATTATTGTGCCTATTATGGTTCTACAAAATAAAAACTGATGTGGACATCGCCATGCAATATATCATAATGTCATCTCTTTAAAGGGAACTGCAGGAATCAGCAAAGTAGACACGTGGACAGGTGTTTTTTTTCTAGAATTGTCCTGTATTTAGCTCCCTCCATCCTCCCATTGACTCTGATCAGCTTCGTTGTCCCTGCTGAAGAAAAGCCTCTCCACAGCATGATGCTGCTACCACCGTGTTTGCATTTAGGCCAAAAAGTTCCAGTTTTGGTTTCATCTGAGCAGCTGGTCGCTGTCTCCTGCATGGCTTGTAACAAACTGCAAACAGAACTTTTTACAGATTTGTTTCAGCAACGGGCTCTCTTCTTGCCACTCTTCTATAGAAGCCAGATTTGTGGAGCACGACAGATAGTTGCCCTGTGGACAGACTGTCCCACCTGAGCTGTGGGTCTCTGCAGAGTTACCGTGGGCCTCCCGCCTGCTCCTTGGACTCATGCCTTTTTCAGGTGATGGATTGAACAGAGCTCTGTGAGGTTTTCAGAGCTTGGGATGTTGTTTTATACCCAAATCATGTTTTAAACTACTCAACAACTTTCTCCCTGACCTGTCTTGTGTCTTTCTTGGCCTTCATGATGCCATTTGATCACTAATGTTTGGTAACGAACCTCTGAGGCCTTCACAGAACAGCTGTTTATATACTGAGATTAGATTAGACACAGATGGGCTCTGTGACTCCTGAAGGCAACTGGTAGCCCTGGATCTTAGACTGAAGGAGGCTGAACACAAATGAGCGCCACACTTTTCAGAAAGTTCCTTTCACTTCAGCTACGCCCCACTTTGTGTTGGTTTGTCACATAAAGTCCTCTGAAGTTAGTGGTTCTAACGTGAGAACACGTGGAAGAGTTTTTCCAAGGCTCTGCTTATCAACAGCAAACAAAGTGCGCAAAAATAACGGAAACTGAAAAGTTGCAAAAACGCCTCACAAGAAAACGTCTTTCTCTTAAGAAGCACTGTACAGATATTTGAGTGAAATCTCCCACCAAAAGGATTCTGATGGGACAACTAAAACTTTACATTATGTATTGTGTACTTGGAGACAGAAAGATGGCCGACTTCACCTAACTGTGCATTTATTTTACCTTCATTCCAACTAAAGTCTGGGATGTGACAGTAGGTATTATAAAGGAACACGTTTTGGTACATTTTTATAACTTTTATAAAATCTGGATCTGTTTTTGTTTGTAATGGAGCATTTATGCTTCGTAGTGAAACAAAGAAAAAAAATATGTTTATATCTCATCCACTAATCCGGATGTCGGCTCCACATGACACGCCCCCCGTGTGCTCATTCATAGGTGAGGATGTCTGAGGCGGTGTGTGGGCAGAAAAAGAAGCAGTTTAAGATTAAAATATCTTTTAGTTACACATATAAAGTGATTTTTGGAACTTCTCCAAGTTTTTAAAAAAGCTTCAGGAAAACTATGTTGTTTTCAGGGTCATTCATTGAATCAGCTGCAGAGGCCATATTGTTTAGGTTTATTCAGGGCTTTTTCAACCACATCATGAAAGATGGGTGATAATGTACTGACCCACATGTGTTGGTCTGTTAACAAAATATTTCATGAACCATTGAACGGATTTTAACGAAAATCCTAAAGTAATTATTGAAAGAACGTCTAAAACTGACTTTTAGAGTCAACCAGATTCAAGATGGCTGCCACAGCTAATCGACCACAGCTGACAAGAATGGCAGACGTTTTTTTCCAACATTAGGCTACAATTCCCACCATCTTGCATAAAATTGTTAAAGGACTGACCAAAAAGGCTAAAACCATAATTTTAGAAGACGAGATGATTTTAGTTTAAAAACCTGGCATCAAAGATGGTGGGCTTTGCTTTTCCTTTCATTTTAAACATGAACAAATTTACAACTAGAGTTCAAACTCGATGCAATATCCTCAAAATGATTCAGTTACCAAACAATAAAAAAAAAAATGCCACAAACAATCTGAAAACAACAAATTTTATTTGATTTGTTTATTGCAATAAAGATATACAAAGTACTGGTAATTATAACTGTTAAAATGTTAGAAAAAAAGCATTTCTGTAACGGTTAACAGTACAGTGTATCAAAACGTCACCGTTTCAACCAGCTGGATTGATTCCATTCACATTTGCTTCAAACTGCTCGTCTTCGTGTCTTTCCCTCCCAAAAAAAGGTGTAGAAAAGACAGAAAATATAGTGTCGGAAAGAAAGAAAAGAACAAATCTGCTCAAATTAAAAAAGGCAACAGAATGACCGAAGAAACATCAACATGCAAATTAACTTACAAGCAAAACCAAAATATTAAGAGAATAAAGCACATCAATTTATGAGCTAAAATAAATATCTTTCTTCATACTGAAAACTGACGTAATTAATCCACTCCCCTAGGCTATAAAGTTTATTTACATGTTAGTTTACGATGTGGAAAAGAGCTCAGCCTCCTTAAGAGTTAGAAACCAGAGTGTTCTTTTTATTTATTTTATTTTACAGCTTTAAGAATGACCGTCCATCACTATGGCTCGACAGAGGACAGGTTTGGAATGAGGAGGTGAAAAGTGGGTTTTGGCAAAACAGAGAAAAGAAAAGAAAAGCAGCATTAATGCCTCGGTTCTGACACATTTTACAGGTGAGTTTTTGATCAGGGATGGTTAGACTCAGTCCATAAAGACAAACAAGGAACTCAACGAAGACAAACACTACTTGGATGTAAAGAGTTCTTAGGAGTATGTTCAGTTTATTTATTCCAACAAAGACAAAGACTTCCTACAAGTCAGACTGATAGATATACAAGTGTGTATGCTGTATAGAGCTATATATAGTTTTCTTTAATTTACAAATATAGAATAACCCGTGTTTGTGATTTGGATGTTCTGTGACAGGAAGGGAGAGAGAAGGTTTACAGTATGACAATGAACAGAGGGGTCAAGTCCTTTACTTGCTTTAGGACACTCGTTACATTAACTTTAGCAGGTAAAGAGCAAAGCATCTAACGTTTTACACGTTGCTAAACACAGCAGCACGAGTCGGCGTGTCCTGTGAGGAGGGCGCGCGTGATGCAGGGAGTGTCACTGGGCTGCGACTGTTGGAGGCTTGTTGACTCATAATTGCAGGGGAAAAGGCTAACTTTCCCCTGCAGGCGACCAGCCAGCGGTGCACGTTGGGCCACCAAGTTTTGAAAAATCACAAACTTATTTTTGTGTGCAACGCTTGCAAAACTGTACTCTAAGGCCACTGGTTCCCAAAGCTGGGCTCGGGCCCTTACTGAGGAAACGCCAAGTAATCAAAGTAGAAAACGGTAGTCCTAAGTGAATAAAACTGGTGTTTGTGCGGTCATTATTGCCTCGTTTCATTCACTAATAGATGTTGATGTGCTTCAGCCAGCAGTGGTTGGGGTCCACTGGGATTTTGGAGGGTAGAGAGCTTCAGAGTTCACCATTATTCTGGGTTGTGCACAATATTTTGTTGCCCGCCTCCACCTATGGCTTGTACCCCCATGTTTACGATCTAATCTATAAGAATGCACTTTAGAAATGATTATTTTTATAAATATTATTGATCACTGACGTAGTTCTTAGACCTGGACACGATTTCACTCAGAGAGCGCCGATGCAGCTATCGAGGTGCAGCTTCAGTGCTCTTGATTTGGGTTGGAGACACCCACGACTGTTATTTTGAGAGAAAATGTGTGGCGTACATGGTTTTTGAACCTGTTCAGAAATCGAGAACTCCAGCGAGCGTTTCGAGACATTCTGGAGACCGCCTCACCGCTGCCGTTTTGCCAATTTGTCGCCAGCAGTCGCAGCCCAGTGAGACACTACCTTCTCTAAACAGATCAGGGATATCAGTCCTCTGTATTTCTTATCACATTGGAAGGATCAACACGTCTGACCTCGTGTGGGTGCAAATGGTACCACGAGCTTCCTACAAGTACGAGCAGAGTTGGGAGGAAATCGTGACATTTGTGCTGTAAATTTCTCCGGGTCTCTCTTCAAACCTTGATAAGGATTTACAGTTGGCACCTCCGACACGCTTTCACATTCCTGAAAAGTACTTTGCGTTTACCGTTACCACGATGGTGAGCATGAGATCATTTACTTTCACACGGCCTTGGGCGTGAATGAAGCGGGCACACGGTCCACTGCCCTGTGCTTATTGCAGTCCACGGGGAGAATAAAAAGCAAAAAAGAAACCGTCTGCTAACTTGAAGCGCTAGTGTTATTACGATACAGTACATTCAGCTAACCTAAAGAGACATTCTGAAGAAGTTGCATACCATCCGGGACAGAATACATGGAAGTGAAGTGAACCCTGCTTGTTGCTGGGGGGGGGGAAAGTAGGTTAAGACTAAAAGGAACTTTTTTTTTTAAACCGTTTTGCAGCTGTTTCTCATCTAAAATCATAATGCCCAGAAGCCATAACAGAGCTTTTCTTCTGACTAGCCAAACAACACACCATCACCAGCCCCACTACTTCATATATATAATAAACAGC
This sequence comes from Kryptolebias marmoratus, assembly GCF_001649575.2. Classification (NCBI taxonomy): domain Eukaryota; kingdom Metazoa; phylum Chordata; class Actinopteri; order Cyprinodontiformes; family Rivulidae; genus Kryptolebias; species Kryptolebias marmoratus. The sequence goes on along the minus strand of NC_051443.1, from coordinate 9,025,452 downwards.
AGCAAAATCCACTGATCTGCCAATCAAGATGAAGTTATTCATTTTTAGGGTAATGCACTTAAACTGAACTTTAGTTCAGGTGAGATTAAAGCCAACCTGAAGGTCTGTGGTCAGACTGAACCAAAGTTTACCTCACGTTAGACCACAGAAGTGTGTCGGCAACAATGTGTTTATTATCCGCCTTTAATGATTGTATAAGCAATTGGTGTGAATGCGTCTCCGGCTGTGTGCGTTCATTCTGTACACGCCTTTGGAGGTAATGTAACTTTACCACTCCAAAAAAAAAAAAACCCTAAAAAAACAAAAGACAACACTGCCAAGTTCTACTCTCACTCTGGACCAGAACGATACATTTGACCTATTATTAACACAAGACTAAAAGTTTATTTATGGCTTTTTGTGGAGCCATGACACCCTAACAAAGGCTGCGGACCAATGAGTGACATGTCTAAGGAATGGTGCCAGGAAAGCTGGACTGTACATTTTCGCAGCATGATGCTCGTATATGCATAGAGGTAAATCTTCTCCTCAGCCGAGACGCGGTCCGAATCTTCAGCCGCGAGGACTTTCACACCTAACTTAGGCTCTTCGGGCTGCCGCGGACGCGACAAACAAGTCTGACTCGGCCGACTGACACCGGCGTCGCGCAGGCAAGCGAACAGAACGAAGGTGGCAAGAAAACGGTCGCGCATACAGCCGAAGTGCGCTGAAACTTGGGACACGCCAGTAGCTCGGCAATCTCCGTTTAACCACCAACCACGCAGCCGGTATGGCTTCCGAAAACGGGAAACAATCGTTCGTATCATTAAGGCAGGGTTTTAGATAGCTTGGAGGGTGTCTGCGGAAGGGAAGAACAGTTCATGTGGGCAGAAAAGTTGCTAAAAGGAACACTTAACTTAGTAAATCAGCAGCTACATGAAATAACCTTTCCATCCTGACAAGGCTAATGAAACATTACATTTACATCTTCACTGACGGCTTTAGTTAAATCTACATACAATCTTTTCCAGACGCAGAGCCTAAAAAGGTCAATTGTGTCGAGTAACTGAGGCTATCTGAAATATTCAACAGCTTTATAAAGGAAGACCAAAAGTGAATAAACAAAAACAAAGCTATTACCCGAAACAAACCCACAGATTAGGGTAAAATATCAACAAGTGACAGAGAAAGTGTTCATGCAATCAAAGTGGACACCCTTCATTAAACTCCTGCCATCCACTCCCAGATTATCCAACTAAAACAGAACCGACAATAAAAGCTCTATAAAAGGAATTCGTATCCACCAGTATAATAGGTAATAGTATCAATCTAGTTAGACATTATAATCATTTCATCAGATCCAACTAGAAGGCACATCCGTAAGGCTTTAGAAGGTGTTGCAAAGCATTCTGCAAGGTTCTCTACAATGTTTGAAAAACAACAACAACAACAAAAAACTCAAGGTGATTATTGCTTCAACAAACATGACAACTGGTTCAAATGACTGAAAAAAGAAGAAGAAGATATTTTCATGTCATGAGAACAACAGAATTAACATCGTTTACGCCTGCTCCGGTGCCTGAGAGAAATCAATTTTGAACAAAAACGACCATTTAATTTAAGAAAACTAGAAAAAAAAACAAAAACTCGAGCTACAAAAGAAAAGCTCAAACCTTTTGGAATTAAACAAAAAAAAAAAAAAAGAAAATAGGAGCTGAGTGGGCAATCCTACAGTCAGCTCCCACCCTAACCCTGACATTCCTCCAACACACGTAGAGCTTCTTCATTTCAACCAATCTCACTTCCTTCCGATTTATAGACAGCACACCAGTGGCTGCTTCCTACAGTCTCTGGAGTGTGTGTGGTGCACCTTGAAATTTGGATTGGAACTGGGATTTGTGAGGGGCTCTGTTTCCAGAGGCAGCAGTGTGGATGTGAGACTTTTAAAAAAAACACGGGTTTCCGTCCCTGTGCTAAGAGCTTAAGAGTAGAAGGTGAGGACGCTCTGGTGGTTGCCGCGCACCAGGAGGATGGGGGGCAGGTCCTTGGACAACACCTCCAGCCAGGCCATGTAGAGGGCGCTGGACACCGCGCCCTTCCTGGCTAATGGTAGGCTTCTGCAAGCAGGAACAGAAAGGAAAACATCTGTAACATGTGCAATCTGTTAGCATTCAGAATGTGTCACTGTCTGCTAACACCAAAATACAGGGGATTATCTGTAAAATGGACAAAGTTGGAGCCATTTTTTGATAGCTGTGGCAGCTATCATGGCAAAGATAAGTGTTTAAAGAAAAATATATTTATTCAAAGAATACTATAAATACTGTTTCCATCATGTGATGCATCTTAAAGAAACCTTGTGTTCAGTCATGTTGAGCCAACATGGTAAACAGCATTAACTCAAGCTGAAAACAAGTCCTGGTGGAAGAGAGACCGCCTGACAACATTATGTTCTCTGGATGAGACCAACTGTGTCTCTGATCTAAAACTCAGAAAGCTTATAAAATGTAACTGGAGAGGAAGTCAACTCTGACATGTTAACATGAGCCCACAGAGGAGCAAACTACTTTCTGAGAGGTTCTGAAGTTCAACCAGTGTCGAAGTTTTGGGCATGCAGCTGTTTGATGCATGACTGCGCTCCAGTAATGATCAATCTTCTTCGTTCCACAGCGAGCAAACTCACAATTGTTTTACATCGGATGCCCTTCCTGCTGCAACCTGGGCTTGAACCTGCAGCCTCAGGATTACAGGACTGCAACACTGCTCACCGAGCCACCGCAGCCTCCAGTTATAACCAATGTATGAACTAAAAGGCCAACAAGGTTTTTCTGTAGCAGTCTCAGTGAATTTTGAGTGTTTGCAACAAAGTGGTCATGGAGTCGTGCAGCTGCATCTAGCACACCCAATATTTTGAAAATCACTACCTTTTTTTGTGCTAATTATTTTGTTGCCCACCTCCGCCCACTTTATACCAGTGGTGGGTGGTAAAATCAATTTTAAGATGCATTGCATTGTTGACATGGAAGACTGAGTTAATTTTCAAATGTCAAATATCTATTTAGTTAATAATAATTAACAAAAAAAAAAACAAAAACAGAGTGACTATATCTCCCCAGTGCTCGTTTCCCTTCTCTGGCTCCTTGTTCATTTTAGAATTGATTTTAAAGTTTTATTGTTGACCTAAAAGGCCCTGGATGAGCAGGCTCCTGTATATGTCTGACCTCCTGCAGCCTTATGTGCCTCCAGATCCCTTCGATGTAATGATCATATGCTTTTAGTTGTCCCGATTCACAGAAACTGAACTGAGAAGTGTTTGACACCAGCGATAACTCTGACCATTTTGGGAGAAAACCTGTTGCATCTATTTAAAAAATAAATAAATAAAAAAGCTCAAATTTTAAGCAAGAAAATTGCGAGTCCCTTCAGACATTGGAGACTCTTTCATAAATAGTTTGCCAACAATCTACTAATCAATACCACCTTTAGTAATCATAGCTATGTAATGTTATGTAATGTTTGTTTAATGTATAAACAGAGTAAGAGGGATTTAGAGACAGCTTGGGTATACAAGCTGAACTTACTTTACATCAAACCAAAAAGAAAAAGAAAAATCTACTACAGGGCAGTAAAAGCCAAGTTTCTGGTTCATGTTTCTCAACTTACTGAGCGATGTTAACATTCAGTCCTGACACCTACTGAAGAATTCACCCTGAAACACTTGTAAAAACTCAACATTGGGTTTTCCCCTCACAGTGTTATTGAAACTTTGACACACACACCACACAGTAACTTACATGACGATGAGGTTGGCTGTGCTTGAATGCTCCTTCAGCAGCTCATTGAGTCTGATCTGGCGACTGGTCTGAGGAACAAACAAGTTCAAACTTTCAGCTTTCAGCTTTCCAGACATGTAACAAAAACCCAGATAACTAGTCTCTCCCCTGACTTCTCTTTGTTACAAAGTCTGCAGAGGGACAAGGTCCCACAGGTCTTTGCTGAGCGCTGACTTCAGTGTTTTAGTGTCCACATTAGGACACGCAGAGACACAGAGTAGCAGTGAATCACTGGCAGAAAGCAGCAGAGCTCAGACCTTGGCGCGGTACAGCTCCAGCTCGTTGTCTGTGATCCTCCACGGTTCGCTGTTTTTCAGCCTCTCGGCTGCCTCCAGCTCCATGTTGTCTTCCTTCAGCCGATATGGCTCGACCATCTCCTCGAAGGCCGCCACACTGTGTGACAAAACGACATCATCAGCATGAGACGGCGCGCCCGGCTGCAGCTCGGTCGCTTCAAACGAAAAGAACTGTAACAAGTTTAGACACTGATAAAACGCCAGAGGGTTTCCCACATGTGTTGACTGAAGTGGAAGATTAGCTGATCTGGAACGGTGCCAAAGTGCCACTTTCTTCATTCAGTCTGTAAATAAATAAACCTAAAACCACCACATGAGGGCAGCAGTGATTCATGCTTTCGTCTGTAAAACCCACCCTTCTGTTAGTGTCCAACTCATGACAAAGTTTAGACATTTACTGAATGTATTAAGCGGACTTTCTTTAGTTTTGCAAGTTAAAAGAGGGTGCAGAGAGTGCAGTTATCAGTAAACAAATAAAAACCCCAGGGACGCTCATGTCACACTGAATCACAGCTCCACTGGATGCAAACATGAGGACAGCATGAATGAAAGAACTGGGGGGCAACAACTGGTTCAGGCTCCAGGAACAATGTTACGTTTTTGCTCAGCAGTTTTCTTTCCGTAATGACTTCCACTCACTCCTTTTCAAACAGCACTCTGTCAGTGTGAATAATCACAATCATCACTTCCTGCCTGCGGGTTTCATGTCAAAAAGACTCAAATGTTACTTCCTGTGAAAGATTAACATTCACAGGAAGTAATGATTAAACTGTTGATATACTAACATTAAACTCAACCAGCTGATATGTTGGCTAGCAGTCAACCATTCGGACTTAAAGTAATAGTTCAGATCTTTTAAAGTAAAGGCTTCTGTGGAATGGTTATGAATAATTAATATCTTACCTCTTTAAACGACCTGAGTTTGGAGAAACAGAGTTTAACCCTGACTGCTCAACAGCTCCAATCAAAATGGCTGTTCTCGCAAATTTAATAAACTTTAATGTTGCAGTCAGTTTTGCATTACAGTTATTTACATAAAGTCCTGCTGTTAATTGCACGTGCAAATAGCAGCAGCAGCTAGCTGTAGGGCCTCTTATAGGAATATAATAATTCTGTCAGAATAACTACAAATTTTGATGGTGGTTTAGAGTTTTAGAAAACAGCTTTTGCATCATCAACAGCAAAATCTTGGAGGTTTGAGTTGTTGTCTGCTTATTTACACAAATAAAGTCCAATTGGACCCATTTACAAAACAAACTTTGCCGTCTTAAAATAACTCCCGTCTTCTAAATGTCACAGTGGTTCACAGCAACAATACTCGGACTAGAGGTTAGCTCCTCAATCCGGTCAGGATTAAACCATTTCTCCAAACTGAAGCTAATTAAAGAGCCATCTGCAACAGGTAAGATATTAACTGTTCATAACACTTCCAGAGAACCCACCTGATCTATTGCATGAAGATTTTTGTTTTTTACAAAGCCCTCTAAACTTAGTGTTTGACTACTACAAAAAAATCTATCACACATCCTTTTACTTCTTAACCTTTAAAGAAGTTTATAACATAAAGAAGAAGGTAAAACCTACAGCTTATATTTGAAATGTCTGATTTTACCTTCATGTTTTATTAAGAATAGAAATAAGTTTGCCTGTGTTGAAGATAAATGCTTGGAGATTTACAGGTAAAAATCAGGCATCAGGTGTAAACGAGGTCAGAGTTCAGGTGGGAATGTTGACCCTGGGATAAACTGGGAAGTCGTGATTCATCAGATTTCTTTTATGCGTAATAAAAAGGACTTACTGCTCCTTTTTAGGCTTGGTGTTGATGTCTCCCAGCACAGTGATGTCCGAAAAGTCTATCCTGAACTTGCTGAGCAGAGTTGCCATCCTGCCCAAAAAGACAAAAAAGAAACAAAACAAATAAAACCGTGAGCTGAAGGAGAAAAATACAGGCAAAAGAAGCATGTCGAGATAAGATCACTGAGTCATCCTGAAAGGAAACCGTTTTAAATAACTCAGTGAAAGCAGGTAGCGCCGGGTTTTCTGGAACATCTGAGGAATGTTGTGTACAGGAGTCATTTCCTTCAGTCTTTACTTCAAAGGAGCCGAGTATTGGGCATCCATCGTTGATATATATATATATATATATATATATATATATATATATATATTTTTAATAGCTGTATATGTTTTTCTGCTATGGCCGTGTCCCTGGCACCAATATCACATAAAGCTTGGGCTAAGCTGTTCATATGTTACACTGAAAGCAACCAAGTTCTGATCGTGCTGCTTTCTGTCACCAGTTTGGACCAAAAGTTCTCCTAAACCTTCAGTACACGACCGGCGCAGAGGCAGACAGATTTAGTTAAGGACTAACAGGTAAACAAAGAGCAGCATTGTGCAACACTGCATGTTTTTCTCCCACAAGACGTCGATCGACACAAGAAGTTCAGCGAGTTTGAAGGTTAGAGAGAGTCATTCAAAGATTCTACATCTATTTGAATTTAGAAACAACTAACCAATAACACTGTAACAAGAGAAAGGTTTATTCAAAAGTAATTAATGGGAAGGAGATGACCAACATGTTAGTATGAATACCACCACATAAATATCCAGCTCATTGTGTTGTTTGAACCGGTGGTGTTCGACATGTAAACAGTGGCGTTTTAGCCGCCTGCTGAAATGCAGCCAAACACAAAGTGGGTTTCAGAGTGCACGTGAAGCCGTGCAGATAAAAGATTCTGCTGCCGCTGTGGCATGAAGCTAATTTTATCCAACAAAAGGAAGTGAGGGACAGCTGGAAGAACAATGAGACTGTGTGAGAGCATGCGTCAGATAGCAGCAGCCAAGCTTTGCACTGAAAAATAATGGAGTTTAGCAAATATAGGTAACTGCAGAACTTTAAATGAATAATTTTGTGGAACAGGCCAATTGGTTTTCTTACTAAATATATGGTCGGTAACATGGTTATCTTTTGATTTAAATGTGTGCAGCAAAGAGTTGTCTCAGATTTGATTTGTTCTTCACTCCGTTTTTTGTAAGAGTGTAGGCTACTTGTTGCAGAGACAAACCAAAAAAACAATATGATGCCTTTCCATGTGCACAAACAAAATGAACAACAATTAAATGGTGGTTTTAGGAGGGTTCCATGACTTGTGTGCGAACAGGAGTCATGGAATAATTACGTTTACAGTGTTGTTGTCACACCTCTTTGTTGCACATTAAGGCACGGTGGATGCAGCCTTGTTTGTTCTGAGCCCTACATTTCTACAGAACTGGGATCGTGAACACTGCGTTCCCACACCTTTCCCGTTTCAGAACTCCAGACTCAAATTTCCAGATCTCTTGATCAATTTCTGACACCCAAGCACGAACATTTACCGAAACTCTGTGCCCGTTTTTGTAATGTTTTCCTGATGCAACACGAGGTTCATTTTGTGAAACTGTTCTGAATCAGGGTGAAAAACAATAATTAGGTGTATGCTGTAGAGCAAGTGTAACTTGTGGCTCACTAGCTGCAGCGTATGCATCGCAAAGTATAAAAAGGGCTGGTTTAACACTCCGTGTCCATATTTATTTACCAAATCTAAAAATAACTCTGCTGTGTGGGCTAAACAAGTAATAAAGTCTGTTTTTTTTTTATTTATATATACTTTTTCAGACCTGAAAAATACTAAAAGCAAATCCCACACTTTTCAAGGAATGTGCTCTTCTCCTACTGGTTGAGAGGACAAACTATTGTCCTTCAAACAAACCGCTCCAACACGTGACTCCCCCGCCTACCATAAGAAGTTACACTGTGTTCAATAATAAATGACACAAACAAGAGACAGGGAAACAAAAAAGCCGCCGCTCAGAGTTGCCAAGTATTTGTGTTACTCAGCAGACTCGGGCTACAGTGGTAGTTTCCACCTACCACTACGCTCCATGCCAAACTTTATCAACTTCCTTGATACGATCAGAGATCAGAGATCTGGCACACAGAGGCATCAGGTTTCTCATCTTGTCCTCAGAGGACAGCAGTTCATGTAACTGCTGGTCTTCAACATTTCCAGCTGACGACAACTCTAAGTGCGAGTCATTGACAGAAGTGCGAGTTTGTCTGCTATGTTTCTAAAATGGCAGTGATCATTGATTCAGTAAAACTTTTCTCAAAATGAAAGGAAATGAGCTTTTCTGGTCAAACACTAATGGCACTAATGCAGCAATAATCCAGAGGGACGACGGCCACAGAGAGGAGACAGGATGTTCACAGGATGGGCTGTCCTTCAAAACACGGCTGCCTCCTTTAACAGCATCTTCGCTTAAAAATACCAATCAGAGTTCTGATTGCTGAAGTCTATTTTCAACAGACGCTTCTGGCATTTGTGACTTCAAATGAGCTGGAAGAGTAAAACCTTTAACCATTATTGTAAAAAGAAAAGGATCAGGGGCCCCTGGACACACCATGTGTGGATTTTCAAAGCAAGTCTTCCAAATAGTAACAACTGAAATAAATTAACAGAGCTGATATCCACAAATGGAGAAAACGTGGAGCAGTGGTCGACCAAAATGACTCCAAGAGCTCGTCAACGACTCATCCAGGATGTCCCAAAAGGACCCAGATCAACATCTAAAGCTCTGCAGGCCTCACTCGGCTCAGTTAAGGTCAGAGTTCACGATCCAACAACGAGACGGAGACGAAGGGCAAAAATGGCCTCCATGGGAGAGTTCTGAGGCCAGAACAACCGCTGAGCAAAAACAACACAAAGACCCGTCTCACATTTGCCAGACTTCTTGTTGAGCCTCAAGTCTCTTGGGAAAACACTCCGTGGACTGACGGGACAAAAGTGGAACTTCTTTTAGAAAGTGTGCGTCCCGTTTTATCTGGTGTAAAACTAACACTGCGTTTCAGAAAAAGAACAGCACACCCACAGTCAAACACGGTGGTGGTAGTTGCCGTACTTGATGGAATCGTGAATTCGGCTCTTTCCCAGAAAATCCTAATGGAGAACGTTGTGACTTTAAGCTCCGGCTCCATTGGGTCCTGCAGCAGGACGATGATCCGAAGCCCAGCAGCTAAACTCAGCCGTATGAAAGGCTCAGTTTTCACAAACACTTGATTGTTGATGCCAAGCGAGGCACAAGCAGGTATTAGGTTAAAGAAGCAATGACTATTTCACAGAGAGCTTTTTTCCTTAATGAATAAAATCGTGCTTTAAAAACGTCACTTTGTATTTACTCAGGTTAACTATGTCTGACATTACCGTTTGCTTAATGATCTGAAACATAAGCCTGACAAAAAAAAAAAAAAGGGAACATACTTTCTCACAGCACTGTATACTGATGGCTACTAGCAGCTACTAGCTACTACTAAGAAAAAAATAGCAAATATATCACATTAGGATCTCCCTTATGAGATCATCAGAAATAAAAGAACATTTTGTCCAAAGCTGATAACTCTTCAAGCTCAAAACTCTCAGGTTAGTTTGGGAAACGGTAAGCTGCGATGTGAAACTGATATTGGTGATCATCTTTTTATTCTGTTTACTTCTTCAGCACTTGGTGCCGGTATGTTGCTGGTCCTTTTTCCCGTAAAACTCCACACCAAGCAGCTGGTACAGCTTTAATGCATCATAGGAGATGTTCATGCTTCCTGAGTGCAAGCAGAGGGTGAGTCTACATTGTCTGCAGCTGGAGTCACTTTGAGCACAGGAAGCTGCTGCAGACAGGAAAACACACATGTACGTGTGTGTGTGTGTGTGTGTGTGTTCCCTGCTTACAGAGTAAACGGTCATGAGCAAAGCCCTGCTACCGTCTGTGCCACCTGCATCTACGGAATACACCAAGGAGGCAGATACCACAATAAACGGCACCAGGGCTGAAAGATCCTGCAGGTGCCATTACCCGTTACTGATAAAGACGTACAACAGAGAGGATGATGGGTAAAACTGAAGGACGAGATTTCAAAAAACACAAAGGTCTGTTTTGACCTGTCTAGATCGCCATGGCAACTGATGCTAAACGGATACCCCGCTCCAGCAGAATCTGAGGTAGACCAAATGTGTCCAAATCAAGGTCCGCAGGCCAGACGCGGCCCTTGTGACAGTTTTATCTGGCCCATAAGATATCTTATTAGTACTGACCAGCTAATCTGCGACAGATCAAGTCTTTAGTTTTCAAGTTTTTATTTTCTTTTAACAACACTGCCTTCTCCATCCTGACTATCGACGGGCTGCAGCCGTGCCTCAACTTCCTCGTCTTCCAGTCACTTTAGCTGGAAAGCTGGAAATTGCATTTAGCCCTTTTGTCTCTGCTCCTGCCGTTTTCATGTTTTCCCTCCTTGGCGCGATCTTCCGACAATTGTGCATCAACCACCCAGAAACAAATACCATAATGATTCTGAATGTTACGCTAATGTATATTACGGCTATAATTTGTAGCCAAAATCCCCTGATGAACGAGTCAGGCTGAAAATCGCTGAAAATTCAACATCGCTCATCATCATATTTTTCTTGAAAACTAAAGAAAAAAAAAGTAATGCCACTGAGATTCAGATTTAACGCTTTGTTATGCTCTTTAAGGCCTTCAGTATTTCAAAATCCCTTTCATGTCCCGCAGAAACCCTGATTTATTGGGGAAAATGTATTAAATACCTACTCTTCTTGTTAAACAAACTGCAGTCCTAACTGATGTTATAATCCTAAAACATGAAAACTTCAAAGAACACAAAAATGGGAGGATGCGCCATCCTTACGCTCGGCGGTCATGATCAATCCTGTTGATCTTGCCCCCAATGAAGACGCGGATCTTGCAGTCCTTCCACCTCTTCTTGTTGGTCAGTAGGTAGGGGATCAACAGAGTCAAACCTGGATGAAGAACAACAAAATGGCTGCTCAGCTCCCACCTTCTGTGACAGATCCTAACATTTATGCTGCATTTGGTACGATCCAAACAGCAGGATTATATAAAAAGTAATTTCTCTATAGAGTAAAAAAAAGCTACAAGTGAGGGTTTGTAGTTTAGAGTGCGCCAGAGAGTCAGCCTGGCTGTCAGCGACATGATGATGATGATGAAGAGACAGATTTTAATTGTCACTGATCACAGTTTAAATGTGTCTGACATGCCTCAGGCCTTGTCCGTGTCTTTCCACTCAGCTGGACTGACAGAGTCCACAAATCAGGACTCTGACTGCCATCCCAAATCTGTCCACTCTACTGATCATCACTGAGCCCTGTTTGAATGTTCAGATAGGTGTGGATTGTTTTCGGCTTTCAACACATACTTACAGATGTTTACGTTTTTATAGTTTAGTTAAAAGGTTTAACTTTATTTGTTTCTGTTTTATTACACTACAGCTGGTTTTTCAAATGTTTATTATTATGTACACAAGCCTGTCAGCTGTAAGAATAATGCCAACTAGGCCCATGTTTGTGATAATAACAGTGGCACAAACACTGTTTGGCTAATTTTGCAGCTTTACTTTTTGTTGTGATAATTCAGAGTTCAGATGCATATTTAATCACACACAGAGCTTTGTTAGCCTAAAAGGTTTACTCTACAGCAAAACCCTAATTCCACTGTATTTATTTATGCTCTGGCACAAACTATCAGCCAACTTTATTTCAGTTTAGTTATTTTATAAACAGGTGAAGCTGTGAAAGAGTTCAGCTGAAACCACTCTGTTCAAAACTTTATTCTTATTGTGTTACCTCTGAAGAAAAAATGTGCAGCCATCATTGCTTTTTTAATAAAAATGGCTTCACATGCAAGAAAACTGCTGCTACAACTGTTCAGCGAGAGAGAACAGTTAACCTCGGACAGTTTTTGTTTTTTCTTTCTCCTCGGACTCACCTCCGTCATCAAACAGCCACCAGACGTCCACCGTGCCCTTCCCCTGCTTCTTCTGGAACTGCTGGCTGGCCTCCAGCAGCCTCTGGTCCGCCACGTTCAAGGGTAGGGTCGGACTCTTCTCGTCTAGGAAGGTGTTCAGAAAACACACACACAGCACAAGGGGAACACCGTCATTTCATGGCCACATGAATGTGAAACTGTGACATTTGTTGGCTTGGCTGGAGCCCACAGACTGCAGTCAGAGAACAAACAACTAAAGTGAAGAAATTGTTTTGTGTTGTGGTTAAAAGATGTGATAGTGAGCACTTAAAACATGTCACACACAACTTTAATACAAGCAAAGAGGGCCGCCTATCAAACCCCAAAGCTGCATTCTTCCTGTTGTATTAAAAACGTAATATTTTGAAGCTTTTGGAATATCTTCAGTCTTTTAAAACACTACCATCATAGTTGGAGCTAAAGGTTTCTTGCTTTTAGAACAAATTTGTCCAAAATGTCTTTCTGTGACAGATTTAAAGTGAGCTGAGATTGATTCAAGATTAGGAGTAAATGTTGAATTATTGTTTTCTTTTACCACTAACACTTTTTCCTCTTTAAACTGACTCTAAAAAAAAATACTCCAAATGCTAATGAGAATCAGTGACAGGTGTTTTAAAACAAAAATTAAATAAAAAGCCTTTGGTCATGCTATCCTGTTTTACTGGGTAAACACTGGTCGTGACTGATCAGCCTGAGCTCTTTCACAGGCGTAGTTCAAAACTGAAAATGATAGCGTGAAAATGGTTTTACACCAGGTTATGACACTCTACTGTAGTCTGAATAAACAACAGAGAAGTTTTGACGGACTTGAGTGAGTTCCTAATGAAAAGCCAAAGATTTGATCACTTCTATGCACAAACCAGATCTGTAAGAGTGAATATGGGAACGATCAGGCATAGACATTAATTGGAAGTGATAAACTTAATTGCGAGGCCTTTTCTCCATAACAACTAGTTTTGATGGACAATTGCTGATCAGTTTATTTCCAGGAGGTTTAGATATGAGTTGCTCTCGTAGGGGCGTTTTGATGATGTTGATTACATTCATTGTTTTCAAAGTAACATGAGATGTTTTGTGTCAGTCTTTATCGAAACTACTTGTGTGTGTGTGTGTGTGTGTGACAAAAACAGCCAAACAACCTGAAGTCTGCGTTGGAAAGTTGTTGGCAATTAGAAATTCAAGCTTATTGATCAAGGCTTTCATGATGTCAGATGATTTTCTGAAATCCCACTCAAAAATGCCACCAATGCTCACCATAAACCTAAAAGATAATGCAAACAGGAGCAGCAACAAGCGGCAGGTCACGGAAACTTGCCTGAGCTTTTTCAGCTGAAGTTAACTGTACACATGTGAGTTTTGGTGCATGCTAATTAACAATTTTCTCAAAGCATTAAAAAAGTCAAGGTCGTGCTTTTAAGCTGTAACATACACAAGAGAAACACTGTTAATACCCAAGAGCAAACCAACAGAGAAGCTGTGATGTGTCGGAAACACGCAAACAGGACAGCAGTTTTTATCCTGGAAAAGAAAGCTACAGAACATCATCACCTCTACAGAGACAAGAAGCAGTGGAAAAACAAAAAAGATGGATGTCGTCACTCACAAACAAACTACTGAAGAGTTAGACTGAATGAAAGCCTCTATCAAACAGAACATCAGAGGCTTAGCTTCAGCTCGAAGCTAGAGACTGTTAAGAGGAAAGCGAGAAAAAGAAGAAAGGACTAAATGTTATTCCCCTAGCAGGCCGGAAACACAGAACAGACGGAGGAGAGACACAAGACAGAGACAGCGGGGTGCGGGGACAGTATGTTAGTACAAGAGGAATTTAAAATATACAGTGAAAAATGAGGTGACAGAAGGCAAGAGTAATAAAACCCAAAGAGCAAGAAATCAGTAAAAAGCAGGAAGAGAACGAAGAGAGTCTAAGGCAACGGAATGAAATGGATCTCCTGCCTTTTTTCAACAAGGGCTGAGTTGTAGCTTTGCCGTCGTCGTCGTCGTCTGGGAAAAAAAAAGTAAAGAGGAGAAAGACAAAACATCTTCATGTGACATGTTGATTTGATGTACCTTTGATGCTTTGTTCCTGTGATCAGAAGACTTTTAGTAAAACAGGAAAAAAAAAACACTTCTGATTATGAAAACGAGACAAGTCAGAGCTGGATATTTGCTGCTAACAGGCTGACACTCAGCGTCATGGAGTAAACAGGAAACTCTGCGCACATGACTTTTAAAAACACAAGCTCCACTTTTTCCTCCCTGGTTTCTGGAAAATCTCTTATGCCTGACCAGAACAATAAAACCTGAACCGGTGACTCTGAGCCAGGACTGTCTAGTTAAATCAAACTGCTTTCCGCCGGCCTTCAGTGAGCACCCATCACGGACATGTGAGAGCATTAACTACGCATGAATCCGTTCCAACTCTCCAGCCTCGACAGCTCCGCTGAGATCGTGCTTGGATTAAACGGAAAATGTCACAAAGGAAAAGAGGGTGATGGAGGATCAACTCGATCCTCCCTACATAGGGGAGAGGAGCCATGTCCTGGTGATTGTTCAGGGAGGACACTAAGAGGATTACCCAAACACAAGGATTCATCTTAATCGCATCATTTCTTCTTTTTTCACTGAACCAGAACATTAACAGTATTTAGATCCCTGATTTTCTGTACAGATTAACTCCAGCAACATATGAAGAAGATCATATTCTATATCACAATTTAGCAACTTCTGAATATATTTCCTACAAAACTGCTAATGATGTGATGAAATTAAAAACTACACATTTCTTGTTTGTTTCAGTCGTCGTGAATCCAGAAAGCGTGGGGCTTCTCCCGCAGTTGGAAATGTTCGATTCAACATTTCTCAAAGCGACAACAGTTGTTTGCTTGCTTTGTTTGTGCGGACGGCAATTATACACGGCGAGCTCTCTTTCTTACACACACAAACACACATGCTTGCACAAATACACAGCGTGGCCACGAAACATCTGTGGACTAAAACTGGTCCCAGTGGGACAGCTAAAGGCCTGGGTCACTGGGTGAGTTCCTGTCAGGGTGGAGAGTTTGCTTACGCAGGGACAAAATGAAGGAAGCCATTAATTGGTTAAACAGAGCTGTCTCAAAATACAATTAAACTAGCCTTCCTCCGAACAGATACACCAACAAACTCAACTCACACAATGCAAATAAAGACCAAATATGGTTTGTGAACCTACTGCTCAATCAACTATATCAAACCTGGGTAAATAAACAGGGAGAATAAAATTAAATGAGATGCTTTATGTGAGGCTGGCTGACCTTTCTGTACAGCCGGACTGTTCTGAAGGCTGGTGGCCTTGGAAGACGGCTTGGATGAATCGCCGTCAGAGTCTTTACTGGTGTCAATGGAAACGATCACATCCTTCGTTCCAGAAGATTTCTCCTGGGATGATAACAGCTCGTCTGGAAAAATAAACAAGTACATAATAAAGATGTTATAATGTCGGAGAGCTAACATCTGATAAACAATCCTGTTTGTCAGAAAACCTGAAGTTTGTTGCAACCCAGCCATACTTGAATTATTCCTGAAAAAAAAAAATCAATTGAGGATGTTTTTCAAATTGCGTTACATTGAATGGTTTGTGGAGTGTGGTCTGTAATAGTGTTTAAAATAAACGATAACTTCAAATGTAAACAATTTTTCCACAGCAGTGTGTAGTGAAGTTCTCAGTCCTTTGGTTTTTACTCTGCTGACACATGATGGCACTAATTCAATATAAACCAACTCATTAGGTTTGATGGTGACACAATTGTGGTGGGATTTGTCTGCAATAGGAATTAAACTACTTACAAAGCGCAGAGTAAAATGATGTGGGGACAATAATCTGTTCACAAATACCAGCAAAACTAAAGACCTGATTGTGGACTTTAGAAAAAAAGCTTGATGGTATTATTGTATTAACTCTTTGGACTTGGGAGTATTGGTGAAACTACTGAATACGAGAGTCTAGTAGAAACTATTCAACATTAGAAACAAAGGAGAGAAGCATGTGGAAGGACAAATTAGATGATCTTGTATGTGGTTTTGACTTATAGTCTATACAACCAGTACATAGACCTCAGTAAAGTGAGGCATAAGGCCATAAGACATAACTGCTTCTTTGAAAATACATGCTTCTGTGAGACATTTTTGATACCTTGTCCTTGGATATGAGACACATCCAGGCCCTCTTTTAGCCGCAGAATAACAGCACCATACTGGAAGTCAAAGGCATCACTAAGGAGGAAAAAAACCACACAAATAAAAAGTTCAAATCATGAAGCATTTTGAACAAACACAAACACTGAACTTTGTAGGTTTCCTGCTACAACAGCTACACGGCTGGAGTACATTACTGAGCATATTAACTGTGATTCCATCATTGTGAACCTTTGTTGACCTTCAGTTTTAATGCCATAATCTCAACACTTCCAGGCTCTTAATAGTCTCACATGACGTGGTCGATCAAGAAAACAACGTTCCAGGTTACCACATGAGGAACATGAGTTCAGTAACTCCTCTCCCATAAATAGCACTACTCTGAAGAGTGAAAATGTGCAAATACTGAGAGCTTTGAGAGAGAGGGAGTTTATATCTACCACTACTCAGTCAGGATAATTAATCAGGGCATAAAAGAAAGAGTAAAAAAAAAAAGACACAATGCAAAAAACCTTATCGGTAGAAAAAGTGAAACTTTAGGATGCAATAATTAAAACAAACAAAAAGAAATGTAATAAAACAAGGAAGGCTTTGAAGATGCACAATGTTTAAGTAACACTGTCAATTCAGAAGGCTTCTTAGAGTTTAAATGCTGAGAATCAAAGTCAATTTATTAAAAAAAGAGGCAAAGCTGTAATTCGTTTAATGGTATTTTGTTTCCATCATATTCAGAAAATAAAATAAAAGAAAGAAACAGGTATTGAAGTTGTTTTTCTCTTAAACTGACAGGCTTAATTTAACAAGCACTTGTGCGATCTTAGGTCATGAAAGGTTAAAAATGTCTCTTTCCTGAAGTAGGACTACTTACTGGATCATATTGATGTAAGTCTCCACGTTCATCATGTCTCCGTCTCTCCAGTCGGTCTTGAAGCCCATCACCAGGGTATTTGGCCGGAGGCGACCCAGACCAGCAGCCTCAAGAGGGACAGTAAAGCAAATCTTTACTCATCGTCCACACTTGGAAGTAGCTTTGAATAAAAGCAGCTGCTAAACAGACTAAATAAACCTAAAGCAACCCAAATCTCTTTTTCGCTTAAGGCTCGCTGGATTCCTAGAAGTCCTTTTGGAGCAGGAAGTATTACAATATAAACAGTGAGTTCAGCCTATTGTGTTATAAGGACAAGAAGTGATTTGGTTAAATCACTTGATTATCGTCACTTCCAGCTTTAAAACTCAAGATGGAAATTTCTGCAGCACAGAGTATGACTCGCTGTGCAGGACGGCACAAACTGTACTCTGCAGTTAGTTTTAGGCAAAAACAAACTAAGGGATAATGTCAAAAAACAATTCCTGCTATTATAAACACATTGCAGATGCAGAGCAAAGACATTCTGAATGTACAAACAAGTGTGTGGAAATCAAACACAAACACTTCTCAGCTCAATTTTTACCCCCAAACTATTAAAAACAACAAGTCGCACTGGGAGAAAGATCAAATACTGTTTGACTCGACTCGGCTTCAATCCAAACATGTTGCTTTTTTATTGGTGGAGTTTAGTCATGCATATTCTGCCCTTTACAAATGTTTTATTTCATCCCATTATATCTTTAATTCTGACTAAAGAAGCCCTCATAATAAGGGCAATCATGACAATTAGTGTAGACTAACACACTCTTCTGTTGGTTTTAATGCAGCGATGCGATGTTTTACGATCTTTAATACACCTTAAAAATGATTTGATGCGTCTGCGATGTGTTTTTTCAAAGATTAAAAAGATCTAAGAGATGAACAGATTGAACACACTGCTGCTTTAAGACTTTTAGTGGGATTTGTTGACAATGGAAACTCTTTTGCAAAGTTAAAAAAAGAAGATGTAGACTAACAAGTCTCAGTTGTGACACTAGACTTTGAAAACCCCGTCATAAATTGAGATAAAAAGTAGCTTTGTGAGGAAACTTTGATCTGAAATTCAAATGGTTTTACCTTTTTATGCAATAAAATGTGGTCAGGCAAGCAAAACACACACACACACACAAAAAAAAGGTAAACATTTCCTGTTTGATGGTTTGTGAGCTATTGGGAAACCTGTGCCGTTAGAATAATAACAACACCAGCAGCACAGAGTTCCCACGTGTTTTGAATAATAAAACTGTGTGCAGACGGTGAAGTTGTTGAGCCGGTTTCCTACCTGGAGCAGGTACTGGGAGCCCTGTCTCAGGTCCTCAGCAAACACCGGTGTGTAGAAGGCCTTGGTCTCGTTCTTCATCAGCCAGCGCTGGTACCGGGCCTGGTCTGAGGCAAGGTCTTTGAAGTTTGGCTTTCTGTAGCCCTACGAGGAGCCACACACAGAAATATACCGTAAATCTTTCAACCTTACCTTTTTATCAGGGTTGGATAAATGACTTTCTGCAGACGCCTCTTGCTTTGAACCTGTGAGCCTCTGATCTGGAGTTACCGGCCACACAAACCTGACCACTGTGGCGTCTTTTCTTCCTGAGCTTCTCCTGATCCCAATTAGGGATGCAGACAGCCGTCACTTTGAGTCTAGCTCTGACCTCAAACCTTGTTCTCTTCCTAATAAGATAATTCATTTGAAACATAATGTAAATAAATCAAAACTGTGATTCCGGGGCTATACAGTAAGCAAGCCTGGATTGAATCTGAGACTTTGTGCCTTTTTAAAATGAGGAGAGGGCTCACAATGCTGCCCTTCAGCCAGGAAACTAATGTTATTAACTGGGAATGTTTACACCGTTTAAGCTCCTTCTTGGTCCAAATGGAGGCAACAGCAACAGGCAGGAGAGCAGATCAGAGGCCACTTGTGGAGAACGACGTGTTCCACAGAGCTGCAGAGCTTCTGCCAGGGAGGACTGCACAAAGCCTGCATTCATCCACTCAACACGGCCTTTCGATTGTGAAACATTTATGCCCAGCAGGGGATTTGTAAAAAGATTTTTCTTTTTTTACACGCTGGGCATGCAAACACATCAACTTCTTGCAATTGTGGATCCCTTACGTTCTTGTTGCAGAGTTCTACATGAAGCTAAAGAAGAGCTAAACTCTCTGGTAGCAAGCAAAAAATTATATTTTGATTTTTAGGATTTCTGCATATGTGCGCAAATACCAGCTGTGGAGCACAGTGGTGGAGGGATAATGATCTGGGCTTGTTTTGCAGCCACAGGACTGGGACAAAATCCCTCCACAACCATGTTAGAGACTGATAAAGGCATACATAAAAAGACTTCTTCCACTTACTAAAGATGGTTCTTCAAGCTGCTGAATCATGGGGTAGACCTAAAGTGTTTCACACACAGCTTTTCCATTTTGGCTTCATTTTTGTTCAATAAATAAAGACATGGTGGAATCTGTGTGTGTGTTTTGTACACTTGGGGGTTAGAGTTGAATAATTTTAGACCCTGAAAAAGGAGTTTTGTTTTCCCCATGGTTGTATGCTTCCTAATTATTATGAACCAGAGAAGGAAAAACACTGGACACAACACTACATGGAGACTTTGTTTTTACTTGGTAAATGATCAATAACTTATTTGAAAGAGTCAGATTGTGGTTAGATGAGCGGGTCCAATTTGGGGAAAGTTTGTCGATAATTTCGACTTCCGATGAAAACAACTGGCTGGGTGGCTTTTACGATCTTAGTAACAACTTTACAGCCTTACCGAGAAATAGATAAGTTGTGTCCCCGACTCGTAAGGCACCCAGTAGCAGCCTTCGTGGGTGAAACTGTACTCTGAGGCATTTCTAATGCAAGCAGTCTAATTTGAAATTTTGCATTTGACAACTTGTCAGGAAAAAGAAAAAAAGCAAAACAAAAAGCTGCTCACCGTGCGAACGTGACCACAGATCATCAGGCCTACATTCTTGGTGAAAGCGTGAACCAGATCCACAAGGGCAGGACGGGAGTTGGGGTAGCCAGTCATCACCAAACACTGGGGCCTAATCAAAAGAAATTACAGAGAAACCATCAGCATGTCAGTATCAAAAGTATTTAAAGCACTGCATCTGCTGTCATGGCAGTTAAAGAACTAGTGGCGATTAAATCCCGAGACGTTTTCCTGACCTACACGGTGGCCTCTTCGAACACACAAGGTAGGTGCAGAGTAGCGAACATCAAAGCAAATATTTTAAGCAAAAGGATTTCGTGGAAGTGATGGGAGGAGACAAGAAGGAGCTCAGGGGAACACACAAGTGACTCTGAAAGCACCATCTGATGCCTTTTAATCCCCGCTTGGTTTGCTGCCATGGGAACGATTCAAAGGCACAGGGTTACCACCAAGTTCTTAGAAACATTGGACCACAGTGTGCACATGCAAGCTTTCAGAGAATGAACTCATATGGTCATTGTAAAAAACAGAAATCAATTATGTTTATATAAAGGAACTGCACTTTTAGTCTCGTATGAGTGATGGGTTCCTTTTCAAATGAAAACGCGGTTTTCATCTGAGGTTTGAGAAAAAGATGCTTGTATTTGGTACCTGAAGTTCTTGATGTGGTCCTCCACTCCGCTGAGGTGCAGAGAGTGGGTCAGGGCTTGCTGGTAGGTCAGAGCCTGAGTCGACGAGCCCCAGTTCACATCTGGAAGACCGGGACGCATTCAGCCAAAAAATTAAAACAACACACTGGTATTAGCAAGTGTGTTTACAGATCAGCCTGCTGAGCTGAAGGCCACGCGACCCACGCCGAGCCCGAGTCAGAGAAAAGGCCTCCTCTGTGTGTGTAGCTGCATCTCAAACTGTGTAAACACGTGTGTGTTCAGAGCACAGGGCCAGCTTTGTCTTTACAAAGGTACAAACGACCAATGAATCTGTTTTATCTAAAACCATTTCCTCATTCAAAAGCCACTCACTCAGGTAAACTACAAAGTAATCAACATTTCAGGGCCTTTTCAGTCTTGGTTAACCACCTCCAGGCACAGAGTGGGAGCAACAAATAAAAACAAAAAAAAAAGGAAAGGAAAATCAGTGAGGAAATACAGCAGAAAAGTTAGATTATGTGAAAAGATTAAGACAAGGAAACTGGAGAGGGGAAAAATGCTAATGTTTATATTTTTTAGATAAAAGAACATTAAATGTTTTTGTTTTTACATTGTTTTATTATCTCTGCATATATTTATGTCTAAATTTATTTATAGTACATAGATTTTTTTTATTTTTAGGAGATTCTATATAAATCTGATTATTTCAAAACATCTTGAATTTGCGCTATTCAAGAAAAGAATAAAAAAAAAATACATATAAAAAATAATTTAAACAAAACTGCACAGTAATTCATTTAAATTTATTTGCTTTTATATTTTCATTAGCCACAGCTGAAAGGCCGAATGTTTTTGCCTCTGTTGGTTCAATTGTCTGTCGTCAGATTAAAAAATGTCATGAAGCACATCTGCAGCTGTTAACTTTTGGAGCCAACCCCATTCAAGATGGCCACCACAGCTAATCAATCTTAGCTGATACAAACGGCTGTAACTCAATCGATTTTATGGAGAATAAGCTCAAATTTGGTGTAATAGTAGCTGAGTCATTCACAATTTTTACTCTGAGCACTAACAGACTGCTCAAGATCTCACAAATTCACATATAATCTTATTTTCAAGATTTGACCAAAACAAGCATAACGCCATCATTTCTCAACATAAGTTTAAAATAAAACACTTTCACAAAGAGTTAGCGAGCAAAATGCATTCCTTCAAAAAAATGCAGGCCTTTAAATTCTTATTTTTAGTTTCCCAACCACTTAGGGTGTACCTGATTAGTGCATAATTCTATTTGTCTACAAATAAAAAATAAAACAATCACTGTAAGAAATAATCTGTAAGAAAGTTTGTCACAAAAGTAGAAATATTAAAAAAAATTGTCCTGGAGTTCCACAGTGTTCTGTGCTTGGGCCTAATTTAATATATATATATATATATATATATATATATATATATATATATATATATATTCAGGAAGTAGACCATAATTTGCTACAACTACACAGATGATGACCAACTATTTTTTTATCATTTAAATATGATGAACAAACAATGTAGATACACTCCACGTCTTAAATGCCTAAAGACTGATTACTTTTTCCTCTCCACTATCAGTAGTTCTTAGGTTTCACTCCTTATGAGGACAAATTTATAGCAAAGATACTTCCTCATTGATTTTCTTATTCTTCTACAGATATAAACAGTTTGAGACAATCCTATAGTTTTTATTGAGGAATTCTTGGTCAATTCAAAGTTAAAAACACTTGGGAAAATATCTAATGTGATTCATGTTGTCTGCATGTGCATCGATACACAGCAAACAGAAAAATACAAACAAACGTGACTTTTGAAGATATTGGTGGGTAATGGCAAACAGCTGGATTCAGCACACAGGAAATGGTCGATAGAAAGTAGGTAGGTTTTGGCTTAATTGTTTTGCATGATGGAAACTCATCTGAAACTGCCTGTGTGTTTGGTAACTCACCCGGCTTCTTGTGGCTCACGTAAATATAGAGAGCCATGACAATGACATTAGTGAGGAGTGCAGCCCCCCAGTTGATGACAAACATCACCACACAGCAGAGTACGGCTCCGGCGAGGGAAACCCACATGTTGTAATACTTGAAACTGGGACGCCAGCCTGCAGAACCGACAGAAATTAGTCACAGAATGGCAACAATAGGCACGGCGCATTAAGAACATTAAACAAATATTATATGGGTAGCATGGTGTTTAAACTGGGGAATGCACTTTTTCTGAAGGATCAGAGTAAGTTTTATTAGAACAATCGCAATGACAGAGACGTGGTTCTCCTCCAAGTAAGGACACATCTCAACATTTTCATCATTAACATGATCTATAAAACAGTAAATGTTGCAGTTAAGCAGCATGGTCAGTGTTAAAACTGGAGTTAAGCTTATGCTTAGGTTGAACAATGAAAGTTAGCAGCCTGATAGACTTCAGACCAGAGGGTTATACCAGCTATTTGGGACCATATTTGTTTACCGAGTACCACAAGAACTAGACTAGTGGGAATTTAGTGATGGTTGCTAAGTGCTGTGTGTGGTTACACGTCGACAAAATCTAAAACAAACCACAGGACGTAAACGGTACACCGACTGTATCCTCTCATTCCCATGTAGGGGTTTTACGTTTCCCAGAGAGAACGCACAAATTGGCCATGAAGAGACTAGTACACCAAATTGAGTTTAGAGCTGGTGGTTCCAGAAGCAGTAAAGTCCATTACTTCATTATACTACAGGACATCTAAATGAGTCATGTACCATTTAGGTCCGATGGACCTGCCTGAGATATTAGAAGCAGAAAAAGAATCTGTACCTGCAGTTCTGCTTAAGATTTGGTATCGAAGAAAGAGAAAAAAAACAACATAGAACTCAATATAAAAACATCAGCTATGGATGTTATTTATCTGTTCATATCAAGTACATTTTCTTTAAAACAAGAGTTCTTTAATAAGAAATCAATCAAGTTTAAGATCAACTCCATGCAGTTCATTTTGGTAAAACAAGAAATTAAATCTAAAGCTGGATTCTTCAAGTCATCCTCTGAGGTTCTTTATCTTGCAAATAAAAATAGCTGCTATAGTTTTCAAATGGAGTAAAATTTGACAAATCAGTCAGAACATTTGGAATATTTTCCTCACAAGACAATGTCTGTAGGAGTGGATGACATTCGGACATTGATACTGAATTATGCTTTCAATCAATCTTAATTAATTCCTGTTTCATTGTATAATTACAGAGTTCTAACAAACCTTAGGGTCCAGCAGCAAGAATGGCTCTGTAAAAAGTTACCAGTAACAGAAAAGTGACACTGAAGAGTCAGGTAATCTTAAAACTCCCCTGGTTATGAAAGGCTAATACCACTAAACAGATTAAAATAAAATGTCACTGGCTAAAAGGCTGAAGCCTCAAACCCTGAAAAGAAAAAATAAAGGAAAATAAAGGCAGAAACACACCATCAAATGCTTCCATATTTTAAAACATTCATCGAAATCTCAGTATATATAATATATCTTGTGATGCTGGCCTAGAAGCTGTTTGTTTGTCTCATACTTTTAAAAAATTAAAACAACTTCTACTTCTGCGTCACGTTTAAACGTAGCCTCTTTTACTGCGTCCTTTCTCTTTTCGTCATCTTGGTCTTACCTGGAGAGTTAGCCAGTGATGCGTGAAACACTGAGAAATTGATCAAGGCATAGGATGCCAGGAAAAAGTTGGAGATTATCGGCGCTATTGTGTTCAACTCAGCTGCAAGTAAGAGAGAACAAAAAAAAAAAGATTTTAAAACAGGCAGCAACTCCAACTTCTCATCTGAATAAACATTATATGTATGAGCTAACCACTTATTGTAATAGCACAATAAAAATAAACTTTCCTTATTTTCTGACAGTATTGTTTTATGTTTTAATAGAAAAAACTATATAAACAACCATTTTAAAGTAACACACAAATTCTTTTTAAAGTTTTAAACATGATAACCAGATGGACCTTTCAGGCTTTTAAAAATGTATGTATTTAAGTTACATCAACTATGAACTCCTTCAAAAACACTTGAAAGTATGTAATAAGCTTTTAATAAGATTATGAGCAACATATTCAGCCGTACCAATGAGGATGAAGCCCAGAGCGATACCAAAGGTCAGGATGTACCCTCGGATGGGTTCGTTGTTCTTGCCGTAGCCTTTGGCAAATACTCCAATGTAAGGGTAGATGTTGTCTTTACATAAAGCCTGTGGAACATGAAATTATGTCTTTACCATTCTTGTTGTTTACTGAAAATTAACTATTTATCATATTTATAATTATATTAATATACAAATAAGAAGTAAAACCGCCTGTACAGCTTGCCATTAGTGTAATTTCATGAAATCGTCAGTGCCTGGATCGGGTCTTACCTGGAAAACTTTAGGAGCACTGACTAAAGAGGCCAGAGCAGAGGACAGAGTGGCCGAGAAGATTCCAGCTGAGATGATCGGTGAAAAACCTGAAACCAAGCTCATCACCTGAGCAGAAAGACATGCCAAGTGAATTGTTTGAGATTTCTATCTACCAACTCCACTGTTTCAGCCTCTTTCTCAGAAACGCTCCGAAAATTGATTGTTTATTAGACTGGTTTCAGACCTGCATGTCATTATGAAGTCCATATTTGCATTTGCTTATATTCTTGCAGGAAGAGAAGTCAAAGCCAAAATGGCAGGCGGCATCAGTGCAGTTCGCCATGAAATGAGAACTGATTGTATCGTTAACATTTCCACTGGCATCTCTCACAATACAGGACCCTGCAGTCAGAAAAGCATTACGCACATATTAATATTATCCTTGAAATAAATAAAATAAGCTTGGAGGTGCAGACTAACAGAAGGTACTAGTGCACCTGTTGAAATAGCAACCCCTAGGTAGACGATTCCTGTGATCACTATGGCCAGAAGTGTTCCTTTGGGAATGGCCATCTGAGGGTCCTGCAACGGTAACAACACAAACACTTAAGTCCGATCTAGTCATGACGAAGCACCAAATGTATGATGTCTTCAAAAAGAGGATTGTTCATGAACGCGGCTGACTTACAGCAAGGTCTCCTGAAATGTTGGCACCGGCCAGAATACCGGTGGCTGCGGGAAAGAAGATGGCAAACACAGAGAAGAATGTCTCGTCTCGGAAGTCCGATCCCATGTTCTCCCACAGGAGCTTAGCTGAGAGGAAAATAACAGCAAAGAGGAGCTTAACATCACTGGTAGAGGTACATAAAATTTAGGGAATGTCAAAAAAGTAAGACTGATCTCATGTAAATACCGATGTGTGAGCATACCATCATAGCCAAAGTAGCCAAACGATTCCTTTGATTTCACAGGAATGAAGGATCCAATAAAGTAGTTTATGATGGCTGTGATAAGAACAACGAGCAAGAAGATCTGGGCCTAGAGAAAGCAAATAAACCAATCTATTTATCAGCTGAAGTGCTTTAATAATCCAACTGTCAGTACATCAGACATGACACAGTTTATACCTTGGCCTCCCATTCCATTCCTGCCACAGAGATGCCCAGGAGAAGAATTATTGTGATGGTGCCGATGATTCGGACATCGTTGATGTTATCTGTCATGACGGCATCCGCACTCTGTCAGACAAGTCGGAGTCGTTAGACAGAATTTCAATAATTAGTCAGCACTCAGTGCAAATAGAGTTATCTGATCAATAGTCAGTCAGGTCAGCTGATTTGTAGTAATTAAACTTTTTACGAAAAAAAAAAAAGGGACCAACTTCTAGAAGTTCCACGACGGTTTCAGCGAACCCCACCACATACATGGCTACAGCCACTGCATTGGCAAAGGCAAAGATCAGACCAATAGAACCTCCAAACTCTGGCCCCAAACTCCTCGAAATCAAGTAATATGCTCCTCCTGGAAGAAGACATTCAAAGGGAAGAGATGTTACTGGGATGGCTTGGGTTACTGTCTCTGTATCAGATGACACTGCAACATTTATACTCTGAATACAGCGACATGACTATCAATGGTTTGCCTTTTATTACTTATATACAGTCTGATGAAAACATTCACTGTCTTGAGTTAATATCTGGACCAGCTGACATTTCAATGTTATGATGAGAGTTAGAGTCGGACTCATCTCACTCAATCTCTATTGTTTAGGGACCAAATAAATGAATACAATGGTAAAACGTTTCAAAAAAATATTACTGCATAAACAGCTGAGAAATGTTAGAAGAGTATCTTGAGTACCATCACAGCCATTTCAGCTCTAGGATTATATACATCACACTGTACATTAGCTTCCAAACACTCTGACTTCACACGGACTCTCCTGGACTAAAGCTGATTAACAATACAAGGAGTTTATATAATAAAATTTTTAATAAAATGTATCATGGTGTTGTAGGTTAGTGTTACCTTGTGTTATTCCAGAAATGAAACCATGAGTACTGGACTTAATTGGATTAAATAGAATGAACCCGATTCGTATCTGGATAAGGACTGGAGTGGTGTGCCCTGAGAGGACTTTTCTTGTGAATTAGTGCCATGTAGATGAACTGAGTTATTTCCATTACTTTGGTTAATGTTTTAGGTGTTAAAGTCTGGAGACTCAAGTGAGGTTTATGCTTCATTTGGACCAACACAGAGTTAATGGCTATGACAATGACCTCACAGTGTAGCTTTTTCACTAAAGCTAGTGTACTGGAGTCATGCTTTGTTCTCTCTGCCACTGTCCCTGGGATCAGGGCTCTCTGTGTGCTGCAGCGTGGGGAAAAAAACAGCACTCTTCATATGTATTACATTTTTTTTGTGTGAAAATATGCTGGTCGGTAATGTGGTTATATGATATACTGAGGTATCCAAAAATAGCAACAGTATTGATCCGAGAACTGTCCTTGAAAAATCTGCACAAATAAGTTGAAACTGTGGTGACGTGTGTATGAAGAGTGTACTTCCTGTAAACTCTTTCTGCTACCATTCCTGCTGTGTAGCGGTGTCCTTTACTTTCTCGGGACACCTACTATTTAGGAGGGGGACTGCAGGAAGCAGAGTGTATTTAGGTTTACAAACAGCAACAACTTGCTTGTTTCATTACCAGTGCTTGACTTGTTCATGTTATTGCCTGATGAAGTGATTTAAGTGACTTTAATTACATAACTCTTATAAATTACATAAAGGAAATCTATAAAAACATGCAACTGCTTTTATTACCCTCTCAACTGACAGCACAGCAGCTATTACATTAATGTAAATCATATAAATTATCATGCATAAAACTCTTTTTTTAAAAATAAGACTTACTGTTCATTAAGTGTCAACATAAAAAAAAAAAAAAATTAAGTTGGTTCAATCCAGTGCCGCAAAATACTGAACCACTGTGCACTTTCAACAATAATATGAATTGCAGCAGCAGCAACACAACATGCCAGTGAGAAAAATCTGACTCTTACAATGTTGTTGTTGAGTATGGTGTGAAAAGAGCCCTGATGTCAACCCCATAAAGCACCTTTAGGTATGAACGGGAGACTGCGAGATAGAAACATCAGTGCCTGACCTCATTAATGTTTTATGATATGAATTGGCACAAAAATCCTACAGAAACAATTCAAAATGTTGTGAAAAGCCTTCCAAAATGAAGCTGTTAGAGCTGGAAAAAGAGAGACCAACTCAATAGTCCCTGTTGGTGTGATGGTCACAGTGTTACCTCCATCTTGCTCATTACCTGCTTGGTATGATAGTCACAGGCACGAAAGAGGACTCATAAATGTGAAGACTTTGGTTTACTTACTACTGAAGCTCCAGTTGCTGTAAACTCCAGAAACAAGCTACTGTATGTTACAATGTGTGTAACAATTTACATCTAAAGATTAGTTTAGATTGAGCTACTTCCCTTTTTATGGAAAATCATGTAAAACTACTTTTTTTTTTAACTAAAAGTGTCTGGTAAAAACATAAATATTACTCCTTTGAGACTAAATTTTAATCTTGCTTTGAAACACTACATAAGGTGCACGTCTTTTTGTTTGGTCCAGTGATCAAAAGACCCGTTTATATTATGGTCAGACCACCCAATCTGAGCTGTACCTTCTTTCATCCTTTAACACAAGTGTCATAATCCAGAGATTTGCTGAATTTCTCTGGTTACTCAGACATCAGAGAGATGTGCCTCTATAACCTCACTCAAAATGAAACCTACATACATGAGTGTGATGAGGGATAGCTGATCAAGCTGATTAAAATGACTAAATACTCCACAGGTGACCTCAACTAAGTCACTAGTCAGAGCTTTTTCCTGTCCTTCTGTGGCATTCTCTCATAACAGGAAATAATTAAAAAAAAGAAAAGAAATCCATACCTCCTCGAACAAATCCGTTGGTAGCTATAGCAGAGGTGGAGAGGCCAGTGATGGTCGTCACGACAGTGGCCATGCAGACGATCACGCAGGCAAGAGCTGCAAAATAAAACAAACGTCTTCGATGAGAGAAATGTAACACCGGACCAAGTCCTCTCATCAGTCTGAGAGTTGTGTGAAGAGTAACAGCACAGCCACGAAGACAAGCCCCTGCAATTAACTCTGCTACATGACACTTTGTGGCGATATTTCACATCAAAGCAGAGAATCACTGACTGCTGGGTGGTGGGGTTACTGACTGCTTAACGTAAACCTGTCAGTAAATATGAACCGTGTGCTTCTGCTTGGTAATTTGGACGCTGACATAAGAATTTGTCAAGTATCCGCAGGCTGCCTGTTTTCTAACTCTGGTGATAAAGGAGCACCAAAACAAGACAACATGAAGCCTAAAACTCCAATGATCTATTACTTCTGTATAAGCACCCATCCTGGATGGAGAACCAGAAGTAAATCCCACTAAAACAGGCTAAGGTAACTCAAGAAAAAGCTACATATATTATGGTTTCCTTGTGAGAATTCGTTTGAATTCATTAGTAAAATTTCAGTGTAGACACAAACTGTGTATGCAGGAAGATTTTAAACAGTGGATAGTTTTATATCTAAATGCTTCCAGCCAGTCCCACCAGTCACATTAGGGAAACCAGGAAGCTCTAATATGAGGGCAGAGCTCTTCAACAAAACCTGGTTTTAGAACTGATGGATCGAAGGCTGAAAACAGGAGAACTTAGACAGCAGATACACGTGATTACTGCCTGATTGTGTACAGTGGCATTTTCATGCAGTAGACAAGATGACTGCATCTTTTATAAATAAACACAAGTCCCATCTTCCAGCTGCAAATAAAAAAAAAGATCTAAGAAATTTATTTTTAACCGTTTTATTTTTATCACTGAGCACTCGTGGCGAGAGTGATGACAGCAGGTAGAGAGAAATGACTTGGGTTCTGGTCAGAACTCAAGCCAAGAACAACCACAATATCGGTCATTTCCCATGGCCTCGACTCGGCGTGCGTTCAGAGCCTTTTCATCAAGTGGTCCCACCCACGTTCAGCTCGCTTCCAAGCTGAAGATCTGACGACAGCAGATCGCAGGCCAGTGATTGGTCAGAGAGTGACGTCAATCACGAGAGAGTCTCCTTCACAAGAAACCCACCATTTTTAAAACCATGTAACTGCAGCATTTGTTTTTGTTATTAATGTTTTTTTCATATTATATAATATATCCATGTAATGGCAACAGGTAAACCAACACTGTGGGACTATGAGGAAGTGAAGATGTTTCCGTGCTTGTTGGCGGACAAAAAAATTCAATTTGAGCTGAACTAAATGGACTCGATTTAGGTGCTCCAACCAGCAGAGGGAGGGTGGCCTCGACTCGGCCACGGCACTCAGTTAAATGGAAAACTACTAAGACCGTGTAGAACCGGGTTGGGTCAAAGGGAACCGTGCTGAGACTGGACAATGGAAAAACGGCTTAAGAGTTTTACCCTCTGCACATGGAGCACCTGTTATTATAAGAAGGCGCCCAGCTGAAAGGTGTTCTACATTTATAATTATTGGGTTTTTTTGCTGATTTAGAAAAACTGCCTGAAGATTAGATTCATGCTTACCAATTCCAGCCTGGCCAACAATCCATGTCATACGGATAAAGAGCATCACTCCCCAAATGTTCAACATGCAGCGGACCTGAAAAGAAAGGGATCTGTTACAGAGAGGCTGAGAAAGTTCTGGCGAAAAAACAACATTATATGATGTCTGCCCAACATGTAAGACCTTCTCAATTTCCACCACCTTGTCTGTACCAGTTAATCAATTACCACCTGATAAAAGCAAAGAAGAAACAAAAAACGGTTGTTGTAAAGTTTAAACTAAATAGAAGTCATGTTTTCTCACAGGATAATATTCAGCCATATTTCAACATGGAAACTTTATTCTCTGTTGGCTAAACTCTGAGTAATTCTCCCCATTGGGTCTATCTTACCAACACCTGATGCAACATTTGATCATACCTGCATCTGATCTAGGAAATTAAACTAATTTAACTTTAAAAAAACAAAACAGAAACACTGAGCTGAAGTCTGCACCCAAGGCTGCATAAATAAAAACAACATAGGCATGCTGAGGACTGATCAGTCTTTTCAATATAACATTATTACAGTAAAATTAAGTTTCGAGAGTTAAAGTTCACAAGATTAAATAGAATTTAACTAATTTATTTTCACACAAAAACACACAATTAGTGAAACTTTTCTTTTTTAAAATAATGTGAAAGACCAAACTGTAACCAGAAATAGTGCTAGAGGATGACTTGAAGATTGAGAAATTTCAATAAAAACAATAAGACAAGAGAGAAAAATCTGGATCTTAAAGTGACTCACCAACACCCCCTTAATCCAGCCAAACTTGACCACTCCTTTGGGCTCGGCTGCTTCTTTTGCAGCAGCCTCCTCAGCCGGTGTCAGCTCATCACCGTTAGCAAAGCCATCCTCAAACGGCTCCTGAGAAACACAAATAATAAGAGTTACATTTACACTCAAGAGCCGAGGCTGAGAGGATGCAACGGTTCTGCCAAAAAGAAACAAATGTCCACAGTAATACTGAGGCCAGAGCAGTTAAATTCAAGTCCTGAGCAAAACGTATTTCACAACAAGAAAAGGGTTAAATGTCAGTCCGGCAAACACAATGCAAAGGAAGGTTCTCTTGTCACACTTATGTTTTAGAGAATTATGAAAAATATTGAAACAAAATGATTAATTTACAAAAAACAGGAAAAAGAAACTATTTAGTGCTTTCAAAAAACAAATTCTTTTTGACTTTAAAACAAAAGGCTGACTCGCTGTTTTCGGTTTGCACATGTTAAGGTGGAGAAAGGAGAAATGGAAAGAATTCAGAGTTTGAGTCAGATAACAGATAGGATCTGGGCTTAGAACAGCCTGTTCCTCTGTTACTACAACAGTTAACCTGGTGAAGCCTTTGTCCTGTTGCTACAACAACCTGCTACAAGATGGGCACCCAGCTGGCTGTATTGGGTTTTTCCTACGTTTGTGGCATTGTTGACTGCTAACTGAACACGCGATTTGCATAAATCAGTCCTCTCCACTGCTTCTGTACTTCCTCTGCTGGTCATGAGGATTGTATAAGAGCGTTTTATAAAGCTTACTGACGCAAACACAAGTAAGCAGAATAAATAAGCAGAAAACCAACATTCAGTATAGGCAGGTGCACACTAGTATAACCGCAGACACTTTCTATTAAAACACACATTTCTTAGTTTTAATGCTGTTGGAGGGCATACATTTTATTTCCTTTAAGTCTATAATTAAATCCACTCATACTGCTCTTCCTATAGATGCTATAACAAGAACTAGAGTTAGAATAATAAACACACATACTGACAATTTTGCTACTCTTGGAGCACTGCCAGCTAAAAAGCAATTAAAAAAAGTTACCTTCTTGTTTTCCCAAAAAGAACATAAAATGATTCAGCAAGTCTCAAACACTATTTTTATCTATATGGTCAGGTGGATTACCAAAACAGTTCAACCTCAGGACAAAATAACTAAAGCAGTGATCATTTTTGTAAACAAATGCAAATAAAAATATTAATATTCCATGTTTTTTCTGTCAATATTAGCTAATATTTCAATAATTACCATAACTTAAAAATAACCATAATTAGTAATAAATACAGAAAGATGATTATTAAAAATCTTGCTTGTTTTGAAGGCCTTTAAACCTAAAGTTTTAAGCTATGTCCACAGCAGACGTCAGGTGT
Source organism: Kryptolebias marmoratus (assembly GCF_001649575.2). Lineage (NCBI taxonomy): Eukaryota > Metazoa > Chordata > Actinopteri > Cyprinodontiformes > Rivulidae > Kryptolebias > Kryptolebias marmoratus. The sequence continues at coordinate 8,992,616 of NC_051443.1, read as the reverse complement.
GCAAGAAAATGATGCTATTAAATGGGAATAAATGATTTTCTCAAAGAAAATGCAAATTATCAATTGTGATAAATCTTCCTACAGTAAAACACTACAGAAAAATATGAACCAACTTCACCACAAAGTCTGGTTCCCTTTCAGTCGATTCACTCGGTACAACATATGTACTATGGGATATCACGCTCCCGCGTGTCCTGGCTGAAGACACCTTTAATCACACCTTTAGGCAAATGACGTGATGACGACAAGTGACAGGCCCCGCCTGCACTATGTAACCGTCCGTCATCACAGTCATTCCTCAGTTCTTACGCTCTTCACCTCGCTAAGAACACCTCTCCGAGTCAGGCTAGT
>NC_051443.1:8977442-8983292 GCF_001649575.2 Kryptolebias marmoratus | reverse complement strand
TAGCGAGGTGAAGAGCGTAAGAACTGAGGAATGACTGTGATGACGGACGGTTACATAGTGCAGGCGGGGCCTGTCACTTGTCGTCATCACGTCATCACGTCATTTGCCTAAAGGCGTGATTAAAGGTGTCTTCAGCCAGGACACGCGGGAGCATGATATCCCATAGTACATATGTTGTACCTCGTTCCTCTCCTTCAGGGAACAGTAGTTATATGCATAACATTACGATTTTAACTCAGGAGCCATCTGTTAAAGCAGATAAAGATAAGACTTCCTCAGCGCGATCTGTTGAATCTCAGCACATCGGATATTAGACAGATATGGATCTGAATAGTTTGCGCCCCGTGTCGACACGTTTGTTTGAGGGCTTTGAGGACACTGACATAATGGTACTGGTGTTCAGTACATACGTAGTATCATCTACCAACAGACAGAAACACACACAGGTCATAAGCTGTTCCAGTGGACCAGACGTACTGAGAGCAGGAATCATAATAAAAAAAGATGTGTGACATGTCAGAAAATCTGGCTTATTTTTGGGTAAAAAAAGAAACCTATTGGTACTAACTTCATGTTTATGGGATATGTTACAAAAAAACCTGACTACTTTCATATAGTTTGTTGCTGCTCTGCTATATTATTGTGCAAATTAAACTGGTTTACAGGTGACTAACCAATATAGCTATGCAATGGGTGCCCACTCATATGCATAATTAGCCGTCTCAATTTAAAATGTTTTAATAGAGGCATTACATGTGGAGAAAGTATGCTTTTTACAACGATGACCTCGGGTTAATGGCCTTACCTCCGCTTTAAAAGCTATGACTATTGATTAGCAGTGAAGTGTGCGTGTTCTCTGGGTCCATATCCACTAAAGAGCAATAAGCTCCATGGTCAAGTGCTTCTCAGCAACGGACCCTAGTTGAGCTTTAATCTGGGTTTTCTTCAACAGTGTCTTTCTTTTTGCCTCTCTCCCATAAAGCTCAGACTGGTGAAGAACCTGATCAGCAGTTGTTGTAGTTCAGTCTCTCCATCTGACCTGCTGAAGCTTGGACCTCCTTCAGAGTCCTCACAGGTGTTTTGGTGGTCTCTCTCACTATTCACCTTCCTCACAATCACTCAGTTTGGGAGGACGGCCTGCTCTTGGTAGATTTACACACGTCCCATATTCCTTTCATTTCTTGATAATGGATTTATCATAACTCCTGGGGATGTTTAGGGCCTTGGAAATCCTTTTGTATCCATCTCCTGACTTGTACTTTTCAATAATATTTCTCCAAGTTGAATCAGTCACTTTAAAAGGAGGTGAATATTTATGCAGTTACTTATTTTATATTACATATTTTTATTTCTTTGGTATTACTCAGTAGAAATTTGGCTTCACTTTGACATTGAAGGTTTTTGAAAAAAAATTTTGGGCCAAAAAGGCCAATTTATATTGACCATAACTGATTTATGATGGCGATAAAAGCATAAAACATCCACTGTGAATGGTTGTTTGTTTCGTTTGTCTCTATGTGTCCCTGTGACAGACTTACGACCTGTCCAGGGTGTCCTCCACCTCTCACACTGTTGGAGATAGACACCAGCTCCTCACATCCCAGAAAGGAGAAATGGGTAAAGAAAATGGATGGATAGATATACTGTACTACAGATGCACCTTTTAGGTTGGGCAGTACACCAATTCCTTCACGTTTTCTGATATATATCCTTCCAGTTTTGTTTCACAGCGATGAAGTGATGCTGGATCGGAAAACCCATTTTAGCTGCAATAACAGTACATCAAACTCTAAACTGTGCAAAGAATTACTATGCTGATAGGAGACAAATGAGTCCTGGTAAAATACAATTACTGGCAAGAGATGTGCTGGAATTGGTCCAAAAAAAAGCCCGTTTGCTCAGGGACAAAGCAAGTAATTAAAGACAACTCCTCAGGGTTTATAGCCAACAAACAGAACAGATGGTGCGGACTGAGAGTGTGACTCATATGTAATATCGCCTTTCTCATGTACAATACTTTAAGTACTGAAGAGCTGTGGTAAAAAGTGACCCTTTAGAAACGCAGTTCATTCATAGGGTCACTGTATTTGTTTCTCCAGATAAGGAGATCAAATAAAAACAGCTGGGAAACATCTTATGGCCAACAAGTGAGGTATTTTCACACAGAACAATAGCGTGACATATTTACAGCAGGCGACCTCTGCCTAATTTGACCTGACAGTTTCAAATAACAGCACTAACTAAATTGTAAGCTGTCTGAAAAGTAGTTCTAAACATGGTGACGACGCCATGTGGCCACACACGAGCAGGATGAAAAGCTTTCCATAGAAACGGCCTAATTTATGACGCGGAGCTCGGCTGTAAACAGTGAAAGCAGACGTGTATTAAATACAAACAGCCATTACATACCCGGCAATCATTTTCTGACGTTTTTGTACTTTTTAAAAAGGTGCGACAGTTTGTATTTCTTGAATTGCAAACTTCATAATTGAAATTTGTACCAACTGATTGGGTAGTAAAGAATATTTTGATATAAACACTATATCTTAACACTATATTTTAATTTCTTCAGTAAACTGGGCCTGTATAAGTGCACTGTAGTTTGATTTACTGTCAATTTCATTCAATAAAAACAGAAGAAGATCCAAGTTCTCAAATATTTGACAATGTCTGAACAGGAAATGAACAAAACTGTGATTTTATTAGAACGTTACCCGATTGAAGAACAAGTAAATAAGACTACCAATCCTGACCAGTTTCATGGCAACTAAACGTTTTTACCATTAAAAATGCTCATTCTTTAGAGAAAAAATAATAACAATACGAACCTGTGAAAGTCTGAATGATTCAGACCTGGTTCCACCTGAGTGGTTTATTAATATTTCTGTTACCACATGTGGATTTCTTGAGCTGAGCCTCATGTGGTGTGAGGTTGGAATTAAAGATAATTAAATCTGCTTCTGGGGCAATTCTTTTTTTGGAAACATCTGGACAAAAATTGATGTCAGGTGATGCTACTGATGTAATTATATAAAATCAAGAAGAATGTCTGCTGCCCTTATGTTCCATTAGGGACTGTGTAAACTAAAGGGAATCTGTTTTGGGAGTTTATTGCTGCTGCTGCCATTTTACCATGACATTACTGACGGAGCCGAGCTGTGCTCCTCATCCATACTGACCAGAATCATTTCTGTATCACGTTTCAGAACATTTCATTGCTATACTCTGCCACTGTGTACAATAAACTTAAAGAGACAAACTAAACCAGGTTTCCATGTTTAAATCTAACCACACGTTGAACTGGGGATATGGTAATTGGGTGACTGAAAGACTGCTGTTACTGAGTTCATCAGACATGTTTACTTTTATTTAATTGCACTGCAGTGATGTCAATAGTGCTTACATTTCAAGAGTGTGGTGAGTCTGGTTAATCGACATTGTGTTCCACACATGTAGTCTTGTGAAAAAGACGATCCACCCTTTTTGGACAATAAAAAGGATGTGGTCTGAACAAAAACACACAATATATCCAACAATGTGATTATTTATTAAACTAAAACAAAGCCAAAATGGAAATGTGGTGTGTGAGTTACTAAAAACTAAGTCCACTCTTACTGCTTTCAGAGGATTTGAGTGGAAGTATCAGACAGCTGCTGTACTTAAACAACTGACCATCAACAAGTGTCCACCTCTATTAAAGCAGGAGTTTGGTCAGTTTGCTGCTCTGGAGCGTACAAGTGTGTGTTAACATAATGCCAAGGAGGAAAGACATCAGCAATGACCTTAGAGAAGCCACTGTTACTGCCCATTATTCTAGGAAGAGTTAAAGATCATTTCTAAACTATTTGGAGTCCAGACTTCTACAAAGAGAAACATTATTCAGGAGTGGACGTCCCAGGAAATTCACTCCAAGGTCAGACTAAGTAATGCTCAGAGAAACTGCAAAAAAACTCAAAAAACAATCCAAGAGCTCCACCTGAGACTCTACAAGCCTCAGTTAGCAGGTAAAAAGTTAAAGGTCATGACAGGACAGATAGAAAAAGATTGAATAAGTATGACTTGTTTGGACAGATTGCCAGAGGAAAGACTCTCTTTTCTAAACAGAACATGGAAGCGTGACTTAGGTTTCCAAATTTGCATCTTAATGAACCACAAGATTTCAGGTACAGTCCTTTGGACAGATGAGACCAAAGTCGAGATGTTTGGCCATAACGCACAACGCCATGTATCAAAATACCCAACACGGATAATCAGAACACACAACACATGCTAGCTGTGAAGCACAGTGGTGGAGGGTTGATGATGTGAACTTGCAGCCATAAGACCAGGACACCTTGCAGTTATTAAGTGAATAATGAACTCCTCCGTAAACCAAAGTGGCGTAATTTAGAGCCAAATGTGAGGACATCTGTCTGACAGGTGACGTTTGGACCAAACTGGGTCATGATGCAACAGAACAATAATCCCAAACACAGCAGCTAATCTACAACAGAATGGGTAAAAAAAAAGAAAAGAATGGAGGTGATGCTGCGGTCCATTTAAAGTCCACACCTCAAACCTGTCTGAAGCAACATTATAAAGAAAACTAGGACAAAATTCCTCCACAGCAATGCCAGATACTGATAAAAAGTGTATAGAAAACAACTACCCAGAGTTACTGCTGCTTAAGGTGGTACCAAAACATATGAAACCGTGGGTGGGCGTAGTTTTTCCACATTTTATTTTGGCTTCATTTCTGTTTAATTATAAGAACATGGTGACATCTGTTTTGTAGGCAACAGAGCTAGAAAAATAAAACATAACATGGAAAGATAATTGAATGAGTCGACAGCAAATAGTATTAGAAAAGACAAAAAGAAATTACAAAACCTTTGCCAAGATGTTGACACTAATGCACAAATAACAGTCAGATGAATTTCATTATCAGAGCTACGTCTAACTGCATCCAGTGCGGCTGAGCTCCGACTGCAGAAAAAGCAGTGGTGAACTTTGTCTACATGGCTGAAGCACAACAAAGCCGATGCACTGAAAGCTTAGAGTGGTGCTGCGAACTGTATCATTATTCAACGAACAGACCTGCACCAGGATTCAATAAAGAGCTAAGCATGTTATTCGACTTTACAAATGTTCGCCCTTTACGAATTTCACAAACGTCAATGTGAATGTTGACAGCTACAAAAGAAAGGTCTTTAGTTCTAGGAAATGACATGTTCTGCTGACTATATATTTATGAATAATTCATCCTCTCTGAAAGATCACGACTGATGTAACACACCTAATTAAAAAGCAAGGATCCTGTTTCAGCGAGGCTGGAAGTTCTAGTTCCTCCCTCTCATGCACAAAAACACAGCTCGCCACAAGGACGTAGTTGAACAGGTTTACTGAAGTAAAAAGGTTACTCCATACCAAACATTTCTACAGCTAACTTTACTCACTTATATATGATCAAAAAACATTAAATTACCTAAATATTGTTGTGTTCGAGGTTCAAACTTAAACTGACTTCTAACATAATGAACCAAAATTATCAGAAAACAATACAGGAAGTGATTTGTTTTGTAATGGCAACACTTGTTGAATTGGAGTGAAATTGAAGGCCTAGCATGCCTTTCTCTGCCATAAACTAAGATCTACAGGTGCTGGTCATAAAATTAGAATATCATGAAAAAGTAGACTGATTTCAGTAATTCCATTTAAAAAGTGAAACTTGTATAATATATTCATACATTACATACAAACTCATATATTTCAAATGTTTATTTCGTTTAATTTTGATGATTACAAATGACAACAAATGAAAATCTCAAATTCATCATATCAGAAAATTAGAATATTACTGAAGACCAATAA
>NC_051443.1:8872936-8976205 GCF_001649575.2 Kryptolebias marmoratus | reverse complement strand
ATTTGTAATCATCAAAATTAAACGAAATAAACATTTGAAATATATGAGTTTGTATGTAATGTATGAATATAATATACAAGTTTTACTTTTTAAATGGAATTACTGAAATCAATCTACTTTTTCATGATATTCTAATTTTATGACCAGCACCTGTAATGATGAATTGGGACAAAGTTCAAGCCACTTTGGTCAAATCTTCTACAATAATGCGAGATGTATTAGCCCTTGGAGCCCATGTTGTTAATGTGCCTCAGCTACTTCCATATCAAACTTTTCCTCAATATCTGCCAATTTGACTGAGTTGTAGTCATTTTATGTTCACCAAGGTTGATTAGCTGTGGCGGCCATCTTGAATTAGGTTCAATCCAAAAGTTAATGAGATGCAGGTGTACATCCAGTGATTACTTTCTGAGAGTTTCAACCAAATTCTTCCAGAACTTCACAAGATATTTTGCTAACAGACATAGCAGATTCTAATAATCAAAATTAGCTAAGTTTTAAGCAAAGGTGTTGCACAAAATGTGGTGCACAGAGTAGGAGTTGGGAAACTCTGAGCTACTACTACACCCATTTTTAGCTCATTATTTGTATAATTGAATGAGCTAAAGTCGTTTTTTTGGTTTGCTAATGTTGCTTAGCTCGGGAGGCCATCTTGAATTGAGTGGATTCCATATCAGGTATAAATCTACATCTCGTGGTTACTTTTAGAGAGGTTCAATAAAAGCTGTTCAGTGGTTTGTGAGATATTTCACAAACAGACACATTTGACTCCAATAGTTATTGGCAAAGTTTAAAAACAGATCTCGTTTAATTAGCGAGTGCTCAGAGCATGTGTTGGGCATGACTCTCAGCTACTACCACAAAAACCTTGCTTAATATTTATAAAACTGACTGTGTTATACCCATTTTTTGTGTTTGCTAAGGTTGCGGCCATCCTGAATGGGGTTTACACCAAGTTAATCAGTTGTAGATGTACATCTAATGATTACTTTCTGAGAATGTCATTAAAATCCATCCAGTGGTTCATGAGATATTTTGCTAACAAGGCAAACCCAAAAACATCTTTACCCTTTAACCTTCCGCCAAAGGTGAAAGGAGACTTTGTTGTGTGATAGTTTCTAATTATTAGGCGTCCTTATCAGTCCTCTCATGCTGCAGCTCCACAACTGTGAGGATTTAGACACAAAATGTTTTGAATTGTTACAGCATGAACTGCTTCCATTAATCTGTTTGTGACTTGTTAGTCCTTCAGTATTTGGCAACAGTAAATCTGCCTCCATATAGGGGTTCATATATGGCTTAGTTTAGATTGAATTTTTAAGCCAGTTTGGAGCTCAGCTGATACTGATGACAGATTCTCAGACTGCCAGTCATCTGCCTCCCCTGCACAGCTTTGTTAGTGACAGAGAGGACCGATCAGATGTCCTCCATTGCAGACATCTCACTTTTGTTTGGGGGAAAAAAAAAAAAAAACCTTTCACCGCTTCATTCATTATTATTTTACCTTCCCATAGCTGGCAAGTCCTGTAAATGGAGCTAAAAAGGCCCAGCCACACTCTGCAGAGATTTTTGCTTGGGAAATGTGTCAAATTACTTTTTGCCTCCGGCGAGAAAACGAGTGACGAGTGACTCCAAACAGTAAGAAGCTTTGTTATTCAATGAGGTAACGGACTGTAAATTTAGAGAAAAAACCCCCACTTGTTTTAATTTGGGTTAGAAGCTACAAACACATAATAGAAAGAGGACATAAAACCCACCATTGGATGAGAAATATGAACACCGTCCTTGAAGCAAACTTATGAAATTGTTGATTTAGTTTAAAAATGTAAATGGCACACAAAGCTATTTTCCCTAATTTATTACCGAACCATAATTTAACAACATTTCAAAATAACTATAATTAATGGCAGATGTTTAATCAAGTACCAAACATATGAAATCAATATTTTTAAAAGGATAGAAAAAACATCCAGTGAAGAACAATGATTTCATTATGATCAAACCAAATTGACAGAATAGAAAAGTGTCCAAAACGTTAATGAGCACTTGATCATTTACTGTAGCTGTAATGACGTGTATCTGCTCTGGTTCTTTACTGACATTGACCCTCAAATCATTAATGATCAACGTTCTTCACAGACAACAATCTTTTCATGCCTCCTTGGACCAGCATCAAACTAAATTCCCTCATCATCTCCTCGTCCGACTTGTTAATTAGTGATTCATCAAAAAATACTTTTTTAGTTTATTTTTACAAAGCCAAAACCTAAGTTGGTGAGAATTGTCTAAAACTCTGAATTTCCAATGGTTTTGTCAGGGGGCTAAAAATGCACTGAACAACAAATCCATCTCCATTTTTATTAATGTATATTTTTATATTTATCTGAATATTGATGAAGACTGTGGAGCTGTAACAAACCACTAGAAAAGCCACAAGCAGTGCTGGCACCCCTGCAGAGCGCTTTAACACGTAACAGAAATAGTATCACTGTTATTAGTCTTCTGCCTGTCAGATGATTCAGACAATATGTCCCACAGCTAACCAGGGACAGCCTAACACCTACAGGTTTTCCTGTTTTATGTTCAATAAACTTACACTCCATCTTAAAAATAAAAGCCTGTATGAGCACTGGCCTTCCTGACATTGTGAAGTCCTGCTCCTACAAGCTTTCCACCACATGGGTTTTATATGCACGTGTTTAGAAAAGTGGCCCACCGCAGATGCTGTCATTTTGCAACCGAATGCAAATGAACAAGACTCGTCAGTGCCTCCTGTGATATGGCTTGCATGTGTGCACACAAGGCCATGTGGCAACTTGTAAACGGGCAGATAAAAGAATGTTTGCCAATTTTCCATGATGCTAGTCACTATCTAAGAGGAAGTAGACTTGAGCTTCTTTCGCATGAAAACAGGCTGCCTCAAAAACACAAAGGAGATCAGAGGATTGATTAAAAAAGTCCAAACATCGTGGACTTTTCCCCCCCTTCAAACTGTTTCCTTATGAACAGTGCACAAGGCAGCTCTGTGGACATAAGTGAAGTACACAAAGACAAAAGCTCTCTTTGTCATTGTGTCCTTATTTCAAGGTGAATAATTAGGGGAATGCTGATGTTTTTTTTAGGTTATCAAATTGAACCAGAGACAGAGATTGAACACAAAGGGTCACAGGAAGGAGGATACTTTGGGTTTTGATTTGTAACAAAGACAAAATTCTTAAGAAATGTGTAAGATACTGAATATATTCTTACCGCTTCTGTTAGAATAATGACCCAGGTGCTGCTATTCCAGTGCAATGAATAATTGATCACCAGGAAGTGCGAGCTCCACAGTGGAAAAAGAATTTTGGCCAGATCGCTGCTCTGTAGGATTGAGGTGTGTGTTATCACAAAGACAGCCGCCATTTCCACCCCCTCCTAAGCGAAGATGTCTTGGCAAGTTCACTTTAAGGTCGGACTGTACCACGCAACGTGGGAGTCAAGTGGAGACGTTTGGCCACAATGCACAGAACTCCTCTGTAGACCAAACTATTCTGGAGTCAAATGGGAAGCCATCTGTCCGACAGCTGGAGCTCGGACCGAACTGGTCATGCAATGGGACAAGGAGATCAAACACCAAAGCAAATCCGCAAAAGAGCACCTGGGAAATAGTCAAGATGATGCAACAGCTAAGTCAAAGTAATGACCAAAACCCAATTTAAGATGATTATCTCAAGTTATTGCTGCTAAACGTGTTCTCCAAGCTATTAAATTATGGGGTGAACCTAGTTTTTGTGCACACTGCTTCAGCGTTTGGCTTAGTTTTGCAAAATAAATGACAATCTAATAAGACAGGTGGTGTTTGTATTATACAGAATATCAAACTATGAGGATGTTACTCAGCAAAACACATTTTCTCCTGGTAGGAGAAGCACTTTCATAAACACAGACATATTTTTATTTGCACAGACTCCAACGCTTCATGTATTTAGGTCACTGCAGTTTCTGTGGGGGGGTGAAGAGATCCCAGTCAGCTCTGTTAGCCTTGGCACTTTTTTCAAACACGTCCTTGTTTTTCCTCCCAATATCATAGCCGCACTCGTCCGCAACAGCCAAAGCAAGTTTGTTGTGGCTCTCCACGGGGGCGATGTGGAGGGGAGGGACGGCAGACCACGTGAGAAAGCGACGTCAAACATTTAGCAATCAGGCCACAGCCGAGCCTCCAAGTAGGAACGCCGCATGTGCTTCGTGAAATGCTGAGCTCAGCAGAGCCGGCAGCGGAAAGTCGATCTGCCAGGCGGTGCTGCGAGCAGCAGGAGCAAATATACAGGTAACAGAAAATGTGATTATGAAGGTCACTGCTGTCTCATTCATTTCAAGTAACTAAATTCACAGAAGGCAGTGACAGAAAGTTTCAAAAATGATATAACCCTCATTTTTCTATAGCTCTATACACCATTCAGTAAGATGAAATAGGTATGAAGAGATCCATTCAGACACCTTTACAGGTTTTTTTAAACATTGGTTGCTTATAAGCTACGAGGGGAAAAAAGAAAACTATCAGCAAAACAGTTTAACAAACCAACTTCTATCACACAATGCATGCAATGCAAAAATGTCTCCGTCCACACGTAAGAGCTAAAGAGATTTCCCAGCAGGTCCAAAAGACTTGACTGGTGCTGCTTTAGTAGCTACTAACTTGGACCACTGTTTCACTGTCGTCTGCTTCAGTTTGCACAAAGGTTCTCCAAAATCATCTCAACCAAATTCCTCTTTTGTGCAAGTTTCCATTTGGAGTCAAGGTTTTAATGTGCTGGAACCACTCATCTATTCTATTTGTCTATTGCTGCCTTTTAGCTTTACCTAACCTTTGTGATGGTTAATTACCTTGTTACATAACTTCTTTATCGTTTATACAAGAAGTATTTTGAGCACCACCAGACAGGGCATCAGTATCACCAGCCGTAACACGTATTAAAATGTGTTAAGTGGAGATTGTTTGGTTTCACATCCATTTTCTTTCAACTCCTTTTCCTTTCTGGGTCGTTGGGGAGCTGGTGCCTGTCTCCAGCGGTCACTGTGCGAGAGGCGGGGGACACCCTGGACAGGCTGCAAGGCCATCACAGGACTACGTAGAGACATTCATGCTTCCGCTCACACCTAGGGACAATTTAGAGTTACCAGTTATCCCAACATGCATGTTTTTGGTCTGTGGGAGGAGATTTCTGACTGAGTTATTCTGCTTGCTTTAAAAGAGAATCTGTGTAAGTGCTGCTGGCACATCTATTGTACTCTCATTTTAATTACTGTACATGTAACCGTCTCGGGGGGGCGACTTGCTGTGCTATTTCTGACACCAGGCTTTGTCTGGTGGGTTTAAATTTGGGAATAAGGAGGAAGCCAAATCATTTGTCTACAAAAAGCAGACACTTTCACATGCTGATCAGATGGTCCTAAACAGCTTGTGCTGTGTGTGTGTCTTAAGAGTCCTTTTCCTTCCTGTTTCTGTGTACAGTTAGTCAAGCAAACGGCAAAAACAAGGGGTAGTCTTAAAGACGCTGGTGGAATAAGACGCTTGCTTCACATCGTCTTACGAAGGAGTTTCTATTGTACCTCACATCTACTATAGTATAAAACACTAAACTGTGTCTTTTCCATTTTAAAGCTTTAACACAGGCTAAAAGTTCATTGTCTCTAAGTTTTGTTAGAGTTGATAATCTTAAATAATTTTTGAATATTCAGAAGCTGTGTTCTTAACAGCAGCTGGTATTTTTTGTTTGCTTTGTTTTTACTGACACCTGGTACGAACACGCTGCTAACAGGACCACATGCCAGTAACTCCTATCTACTTTATCAAGTACTCAAAAAGTACTTTGCGCAGCATGCCAAACTTTTTATACACAATGGAGCTGGGACACAGAAGCAGCGGTTCAGTGACAGCATTTAAGCATTGTGCATTTATGCTTGGCTGCTCTGGACTGAATAAATCTGCTCTGTCACCAGTTCCCTTCCGGTTTGTCAATACGGCCCAACATCATGCTGCTGTAGGTGCTGCTGCCGTTTGATGAAACGACTCATTTAACCGGACAGCAAGACTTCTTACCTGTGTCCACTGTTCATATTCAATCCAACCAGTTCAGGTGGCCTCATTATCCCGCACCATATCAGGTACGGCAGATAACTTCACGAGTTTAGCCACAACGCAGCCTTTTTACCCTGACAATACGCTGAATCCCTCATTGATTACTGTGGAAAAACATCAATGAGCAACAATTGATTGGTACAATGGAATTTCCAATGCGCATTTCATTCTGAATGTGCTACACAGAGAGAGAAAGAAAATAACCTTTACAGTAAGGCATCATACACTGGAAACACCAGGATCAGTGTGACCTTCAAACCATCAAAGCCCCCATGGATTTCTTAGTCAAAAAGTTATTTAATTTCCATTAAACCAAACAGTGCTGCTACTGTGAATAAGAGCAAACCGTAGCACTTAATTAAAAACTTGAAAGCTTTAACATGCGTGTCTGCCAGCAGCTGAAATTTTGTGGCGATGAAACATACTGGCCTCCCATTATTGTACAAGATATTTGCAATTAAGACCCAATACGTTCTGACAGAGGGAAAAACAATGAGCCCTTTCTGTTGCACAACCTTGAGGGAACATGCAGCCTGCTTTTCATCACAAACTACTTCATGACTGGATATGGAAAAGCTTATCAGCTCCTTCAGATTAAAAATACAGTGCAGAGTAGTAAGTAAATTATGGTGAAAACCACTGACTGACAAACACTTGGACCAAGTGTGAGAACATCCCTTCCTATGGTAAGGGAATTTCCAAATCAAGCCTGTGCCCACATATCTGAAAATGGTATCTGTAACATACCCCAAGATGATGCATTCAGGTGCTCCATGTGAATAAGAGCTGTGGAAACATCACGATTCTTAAGACTAATCTGGATAAATCTGGGGTTCATGTAATTGTTGCTGACATTTTATGTTTTTCTCAAAAGCACTTGCTTTGATGGGAAATAGGACCCACTTTTATTCTTTGACTTTTCATTTTCATTCACCACAAAAAAAGAATTAAATAATAATAAGAAATCCACTGGCTTAATGATACTCCTTAAATTAAAGTTTTATTGTGTATTATATTCTGTTCAAAAATCACGTAAATGATCAACAAATAATCCACACTCCCATAGCGCTTTTTTAACCTCAAGGTTCTGCAAAAGGCGTTTCTCATTCACTCATTCATAAACACATTACAAATTTACACTCTAGGTATTCAGCACTGTTATATTTTTCACTCATACATTGAGAAGCATTAAGTGTACAGCCTCCTGCCGAGGAACACTACATCACGCCACAGAGGGTGGGGGTGGAACTCCAGTAGAACTCCCTACCACTGAGCTAAAGTCGAGAGATTTTGTACATTTCAGAAATACCTTCTATTAATAGCAAAGCTCTTTAGAGAACTGACTTTGGGAGAGCTTGTTATTCTACAGGGAGAAACCAGTGTGAAAGTTATTTGGACTGTGATGAATTAGGCATGCTGCTGCTGCTGCTAGGAGTCACTTTCAGGTGCATCACTGGTTAACCTTGAATTCTGCTTCTCCTTTCGGACGATTTTAGGGGTTGCCCCGTTAGACCGTATGCCTCCGTCTAACCTTATCGCCTAGCATCCTCCTCTGTCACACCGACTCCGTGTGCGTCATTCACCCACATACTTTATGTCAGTTTATAAATAACCTGTTTGCTTTTTACGTTTGAGGCACGGCTTCAAATTGCAGCCATTTATGTACATTTTTCAAGCCAGTGTAGCTTCAGCCTCCGACTGGAAGAGCAGGGAAGTGGAGTGCCAGTGTGGCACCAACATGTGCATCCTGTTTTCTGCGTCCGTTTTGGAAAATCAGCTGCGTACATCATCAGAAAAGACATACGTGTTCCCACTACTCAATACACAGGTGACCAGTTTGTGTCACTTTCTGGTAAATGTGATGTCTGATGCTCCTAAAGCAACTTTTATTGTTTTCATCTGAGGTACTTATGAGTACTTTATTTACTCAGCAGTAAAGAGAAAAATAATAATTTTGATTTGCATTACAAGTGAATCAAAATGTTTTAGTTGTCACAGGGCCTTACTAAACAAAGAATGTTTTGATTTGCAACAACATATTTTGGTCAAAAACTCACAATTTACATAAACATCAATGAACTTATATGAACGTATAACACACAGGTCAACAAAGTTTTGCTTGTTGTCAATATAAATTTGCTACATTAGCTCTCATAATGAAAAGCTGCAATACCAAAATATACAACATTTAGAAGAAAAGAAATGTTGAGGAATGTCATAATTTACAAGGCAATAGTCTGATACAACACACAGTTCCAGGAAAAGTAAGGTATTTGGTCTGCAAGGATGTCACCATCCAACATGTCCAACCTCATCATCCAACATGTCACACCTTACCCTCACCATCCAACATGTCCAACCTCACCATCCAACATATCCAACCTCATCATCCAACATGTCCAACCTCATCATCCAACATGTCACACCTTACCCTCACCATCCAACCTGTCCAACCTCACTATCTATGTCAAACCTCACCTTCCAACATGTTAGAATCCTAAACAGAGTTGGAAAACTATGTGCCTAGGTTTATGTCCAGTAACACAGTTTTAAAAAGATGGGACATAGGTGTGTTGACAACTTTCTAGAGCTGGCCCTTTTTAAAAAAAGTAAAATAAAAATACATTTCCTTCAATCAAACAATGCACCAGTTGTTTCCAGTCGGTGAGGAGCCGGGCTCTAGGCTGACCAGTTTAGTTTACTGACTTGTACGACAGTCCCAATATGACCATTATGTGGTTTGGCACCACCTTGCTAAGTGAAGTGACACCTTTGGCCCAGAAGACACAGCACTCACAATTTCCACACGGAGTTTCAAAATCTTATTAAAACAGAAAAGTTTTCCATCTTACATTATTCCAGGTTAGATGAGTGCCAGCCCAGAGAATGAGAACAAACTCCCCCACCCCTTTTTTCCATGCATGATTTCTAGCAGATGCCCTTTATCAACAGACATTTTAATACAGATTAAAGCCAATGCTGATTTCAGTGCCACTGCATATGGTTGCAGAGCTTTCTCTGGTCTCTTTAAATGTCTAAATACTGTACTACAGATGATGAAATGTTTCAAATATTTAACAGTTTTACACTGAAACTTTGTAGATGTGCTACTCATATTACACTCAAATTAACCAAAACATTTTTCCCCAATCTTCTGTCATTTATAAATAACAATAATAAAACAGAGCTAATTGTTTTTTTGGAAATTAACATTTTAAGAAGTGTCCAAACCTAGCATGAAACAAGAATGTGTACGTGGTGCAAAATTTCTGAAAAGCAGAAGCTGAAAGAGTTCAAAACTATGCAGAGATAAAGCTCGGGAAGCGGACCTTTGGCTGAAGGCAAACAACCAAATAAGTGAGATTTAATCACATTGAACATGTGGGACAGCGCGGACCACTGTACAACAAAATAACTGCTTCTTGTAACAAGAACTGCTTGGGGGGGACGAAGCATGGTTCCTTTGTCAGCCTTATTGCTGTATTGGGTTCTTTTATTGGGTTACTCTGAGTGCTGACTCAGCTGCAGTCTTCATTCCAACCACTGAATTTATAATTTTCCTATTTGGCAGGGCCATCCCACAAAGAGATCAATTTTTGGGGGGAGCTAGTGGGCTGGAATAATGGGGAATCTGAATTTAGTTGTTCACTTCCTGTTTGAAAGAAATGGCATCCTTTTGAACTTTTGCTCCAACAAAAGCTGCAAAAAGCCTTTTGTTAGTTCATGTTTTGAAGCACCTACTGTGTAGAGAGAAAAATCAAGAAGTTTGCAACTTATACCTTTTTCCCCCCCTCCGAGAAAATGCTGAAATGGTGATGACAACATAATTTTCTGCAGTAACAAACTCATTCTCTGGGGTGAATAGCCACATATTACTAGTTATTTATTTTAAAAGAACTTAATAATAGTTCTCAACATTCATCAGGGAACATTTGCTGAAAGCATCATGGCAAACCACTAAAAATATGTAGAAATGACACCAATGTTTGTGACGGAGAACTACTTCTCCCATACATATTTCAAATTTTAAAATGCTTCAACTTTCCCACTTTTTAGACACAGGATATTGGTGTCATTTGAAAGTTCTTCTAAAGCTGTTTCGATTAGTTTGAACATACAGTGGTGTGAAAAAGTGTTTGCCCCCTTCCACATTTCTTGTTTTTTTGCATGTTTGTCACACTTAAGTGTTTCGGAACATCAAACCAATTTAAATAATAGTCAAGGACAACACAAGTAAACACAAAATGCAATTTGTAAATGAAGGCGTTTATTATTAAAGGAGAAAAAAAATCCAAACCATCATGGCCCTGTGTGAAAAAGTGATTGCCCCCCTTGTTAAAATATACTATAACTGTGGTTTTTAACACCTGAGTTCAATTTCTCTAGCCACACCCAGGCCTGATTATTGCCACACCTGTTGTCAATCAAGACATCACTTAAATAGGAGCTGCCTGACACAGTAAAGTCCACCAAAAGATCCTTAAAAGCTACACATCATGCCGAGATCCAAAGAAATTCAGGAACAATTGAGAAAGAAAGTAATTAAGATCTATCATTCTGGAAAGGGTTATAAAGCCATTTCCAAAGCTTTGGGAATCCAGCGAACCACAGTGAGAGCCATTATCCACAAATGGCGAAGACATGGAACAGTGGTGAACCTTCCCAGGAGTGGCCGCCCGCCCAAAATTACCCCAAGAGCGCAGCGACGACTCATCCAAGAGGTCACAAAAGACCCCACAACAACGTCCAAAGAACTGCAGGCCTCACTTGCCTCAGTTAAGGTCAGTGTTCATGACTCCACCATCAGAAAAAGACTGGGCAAAAATGGCCTGCATGGCAGAGTTCCAAGAAGAAAACCACTGCTGAGCAAAAAGAACATTAAAGCTCGTCTCAATTTTTCCAAAACACATCTTGATGATCCCCAAGACTTTTGGGAAAACATTCTGTGGACCGATGAGACAAAAGTGGAACTCTTTGGAAGGTGTGTGTCCCATTACATCTGGCGTAAAAGGAACACTGCATTTCAGAAAAAGAACATTATACCAACAGTAAAATATGGTGGTGGCAGTGTGATGGTCTGGGGCTGTTTTGCTGCGTCAGGACCTGGAAGACTTGCTGTGATAAATGGAACTATGAATTCTGCTGTCTACCAAAAGATCCTGAAGGAGAATGTCCGACCATCTGTTCGTGAACTCAAGCTGAAACGAACTTGGGTTCTGCAGCAGGACAATGATCCTAAACACACCAGCAAGTCCACCACTGAATGGCTGAAGAAAAACAAAATGAAGACTTTGGAGTGGCCTAGCCAAAGTCCTGACCTGAATCCTATTGAGATGTTGTGGTATGACCTTAAAAAGGCCGTTCATGCTCGAAAACCCTCTAATGTAACTGAATTAGAACAATTCTGCAAAGATGAGTGGGCCAAAATTCCTCCAGAACGCTGTAAAAGACTCATTGCAAGTTATCGCAAACGCTTGGTTGCAGTTGTTGCTGCTAAGGGTGGCCCAACCAGTTATTAGGTTTAGGGGGCAATCACTTTTTCACATAGGGCCATGATGGTTTGGATTTTTTTTCTCCTTTAATAATAAACGCCTTCATTTACAAATTGCATTTTGTGTTTACTTGTGTTGTCCTTGACTATTGTTTAAATTGGTTTGATGTTCCGAAACACTTAAGTGTGACAAACATGCAAAAAAACAGGAAATGAGGAAGGGGGCAAACACTTTTTCACACCACTGTAAATCTCTGGATGCCAGCAGAGAAAACATCAAACTGAGATCCTCCTCCAGCAAATTTGCAGTGATTTGGATCCAAATCCCGGCTGTAATTCCGGTCCTTATCTGTCGCTGCCATCGCACACAAAGCTCAGCGTGGTCTGGCAGGAATGTCAGGACTTGCAGTGAGCATTTGAGGGAAAGCTGAAGCAGATTGTTTGCACACATGTCCACAGACTGTCAGCGCTGATGCAAAACACAAGACGCGTCCTGGAGGGAGGCTCTGCAGCTGAACGTGGTGACGTCTGGAAGTCGTGATTGCAAACGCCAGGACCCGAGTTTCATCTCCTATATACCATGAGCAGTGAGACACCTGTCTGTGTCCCTGGATCCTGTGGGGAAGGGGGGGAAGGCGGGGGGGGGGGCTTACCTTGTCCAGCTCATCGTGGAGCTCCGACAGGGTGGGTCTGACGAGCTTCTCCCCGAGCGGCGCCGCCGTCTGCCGGTAGAAATCGATCTTGGGCACGGCGTCAATGGTGTTGTGTCCGAATGTCCTCAGGTAATAGGTGTTTGTGTGGGTGTCGTAGTGATAGTGATGCTGGCCCCCCGTGGACGAGTGCAGGCTGGTCTCGCTCATCACCGTGTCCCCGTTCTGCAGCCCCTCCGGTCCCGCCTCGGGGGAGGCCCCGCTTCCCGCGCCGCTCGAATCCGCGAAGTTCACAACTCGAAACCGGCCTTTGGCTTCCTCCCCGCCGGCCCCCGCTGGGTCACCGGCCGGGCCTTCTGGCGCGGCGGAGGAGCCGTCGGAGCTCGGGGACTTCTCCTCGGAGGCGCCCGCGGCTTCGGTCACAAGGTCCACCTGGAAGCGGCTCTGACTGGGCGTCGGACCGGGCGGCCTCTGCCCGGCGTCCGGGGCCAGTAAATCGCACTCTGAGGCGGTAGTCTCTGCCGGGGCAGAAGGCTCGGAGGATGCTTCCGACATGGCTCAGACTATGAATGTAGCAGCTGTGCTGGCTCTCCGAACTCAGTGAATAATAAAGTGTGAAGGCGCCCCGTGACTCACGACAAACCGCCTGCTAGTTATCGGAAAGCACACGCTGCTCTGCCTGGTGGGGAGACCCGGGAGTGGAAACTGTGGAGGGGAGCTGCTAGCTTCCTCGGGACACGCGACTACAACAGGCGGGGAACTTTTACCACCTCTTCTTCCGCGGCTGTAAATCCAAATCTTTCCCCGTAGCCTCGGCGTGCTCGGAGTCAACGACGGTCCACCTCTGAGTTCTCTGTTGTCCTGACCAGGGATGCAGCTGGCGACCTTGCCGCGGCTCCTCCTAGACTCCCAGCGCTGCCCTCGCTGCTATTATATTATACACACACGGCACCGGGGAAGGGTGGGCTCAGCAGAGGGAGATCTCGCGAGACTTCGGTGATGGCTCCTCTAATCAAAGGGAAGGGAGAGGAAATATCGCGAGAAGACATCACAATATGGGAGGATAGATGATGACTGTGAAGAGGACGGGGTGTTACGGCCGAGCAACAATGCGCGTATGCGCGTACACGTGCAGCTGCTGCTTCTGATGTGTGTGTGTGTGTGTGTGTGTGTGTTACCTTGTCATCAGGACCAGTAGTCCTTAAGTGGACCAACAACAACGTCATTTATGTGGGCTAGGGCTAAGGTATGGACAGAGTTTAGATTAGAGCATTGCTTTTTACATTATAAAAATAAAGAGCTGTAATAAATCGTTGACAGTTTGGCAGGTTTTTTTAATGTTAGGACAAAAAAAGAACAAACTCTTGATAAAATAGAAACACTGAATTACACAAGCTCATGTATCCCATGTATCCCAATAAACTATCAATAAACTAGTTTTTTGGCTATTTATTTGTGCCAGTTTCTTGCAATAAAGGCAGAGACCTTCATTTACTTCAACTTTCATTCTATTTTTCTCAAATGAAGCCTTTCCTAATTAGTTCTTATTAGCAAAATGACTTATTTTAGGAAAACGCCTCATTTTGTTGACTTGTAATATAGTAATCTGTGATATATGTGCAAACAACAAGACCTCTTATGTTTCTGTAGTTCCCTGTGGCTAACATTACAATGTTTTCCACCACTGTGATTGGTTTGTGAATAGGTTCACACTACCTTGTAGGAATGTGTTGTCCTCATCGAGGGCCTCATCAGATTCATTTCCCCCCTCCACACCTTTGCCTTAGGCCGCGGCATCAGGACTTCTTAGTATGACTCACAAACTGCACCGTTCAGACAGCATTTTGTGATTTCACTGCACAATAATCACTTCTGTTTTTAGTGTTTTTAACATATTAGTGCCTTAGGAATATACTAAACCAAAGGCAAGGCATTTTGAAGTCCACACAGATAAAAAAATTAATAAAAAAATGACCCAGTTACTAGAGTATCAAGAGAGCTGCCATTAGAATCAAATATGCACAAAAATGCAGGTCAGATAGCACATGGAATATGTATAAGTGAACTCATTAAGACTTTCTGAGTCTTTCAGGGATGAGAAATTAAATCACCCACGACTCACAAAAAGAAAGCAGCTTGAAGTGTGGCGATTAGCAAAGCAAGATGGTTCTGGTCCAAACTTTGACTGGTTTTCATATCTGCCAGGGTCTCACACCTGATGGGAAGCAGGAAACCAGAAGGGTCAGATGTGAGAAGCTGAAATTATTGACCCTTAACTTTTCTGTGAGAGCTTTATTTAATTTTATATCTGCTGCCTGATTCTAGGGCGGCACAGGCAGTGGTTACAGGTGTCGCCTCACAACAAGACTTTGCATGTTCTCCCCGTCCATATGTGAGTTTTCTCCCACTCCAAACTGTCCCTAGGTATGAGTGAGAGCATGTATGTCTCATTTGTCTCTATGCGTCCCTGTGATATACATGTCCAGGGTGCGCCTCGCCTCTCGCACAGTGACTGCTGGAGACACCAGCTGCTCCGCAACCCCACACAGAAAAGTGGATAAAGAAAAAGGATGGATGGATGCCTGATTCTATCCTTAAGAAGTCTCCAGTTCGTAATCAAATTGACTTTCCTTCTTCGGTTTTATTTATCTGTTTCTCCGCTGCTTGTGCTGTTTGTAAAGGCTCTATCCAGCACTCAATCTGTGTTCCTGAGCAGCGTGTTAAATCCCATTACACATGAATCACCTCCTCTGGTAAGGACCTGTTGGTTTTGACAACAGGATTTGACAGGGTCTCATAAATGCAGAGGATTATGGTGGTAGCAGTATTTGGAGGAGAAGATTAGCTTCTGTCGTGAAGGTATTCAGTGACATTTGGGCCTTGTTCAAAATATGGCATAATTGCTTTAAAAAAATCAGTAAAGTGAATTCATCGTGGTTAAACTGATCAGTGATGACAGCCATAACATGCTCCATTAAAAACAGCCCTGACCTATCGAGGTGTTGGGTCCTATAATTGTTCTGCACTTTGTTTTCAGCATTTTGACCTACAGTAGCTTTCAGAAATCGCAGGTCAGCTTTCTGTCCCCATGAAGCCTGACTGCCCATTGCACTGGTGATAGTTTACTGGTTTTCCTTCTGAGGATCAAAGCTAATAGTTCCTGACCTCTGCAGACCGGGAACAGCCCTTGGAAGCTGCAGTTGCTGAGACGCTATGACCCCAGCTCTGTGTCTCTTCCTGTCCTCTCCACCCGCAGCCGATCGGAGCAGATGAGCCCGGTTCTGCTGGAGGTTTTTCATTCCTCCCCACTGTCACCGTGTGCTTGCTCAGGATGGAGGATTGTATCCAAGTGAAGATTCAACACCTTCCGCTGGTTTCCTTTAATATGTAACGTTTTATTAAGTGGCTTTTTGTAATAAAGTGAATCTGATTGTACTATAATCTGGTTCTGTTTTGATTGCAAGTAATTTGATATAATCTGGACTTGTTACTTCTTTGTATAATGCCCTTTTTTTGAATTGGTGCTATATAAATTAAGTGGTTTTGTTTGATATAAAAAAAGACTTCTGATAAATGATAAATAAAAGACAAAGCTGATAGGTATCAATGAATTTGTTTTCATGTTTACTGTTTATTTATTGCAGTTTTATAAAGAGTCTGTCTCCTTGTATTTGAATTTCTGTGTTTGTATCTAATGAACAACTGAACGGATTTTATTGAAACGCTCAGAAGAGTAATCACTGAATGCAACCTTCTACAGCCTTTGGAATCACCCCATTCAAAATGGCTGCCACAGCTAACTGACCCAAGCAAACACATAAATGGCTTTAAGTCAGCCATCTTTCCAGCTATTGAGCTCTAACTTGGTGTGGTAGTAGCTGAGGCTGATCCCAAACACATATTCTGAGCGTTGACAGGTTGTGCAACGTCTTTGTTTGAAACTCTGACGTGCAAGGTGGCGGGTGATATGCATTCCTCCAAGGAAAGCTTAATTTCATAAGAGTTGTTTTCTTTTGACAAGAACAATAAATCTAAAGTCACTTTAAACATAATTCAAAGCCACAATTACACATATAAACCTATTGAGGAGTTTATCTAAAAGCGAGTCCTTCCTAAAGTGGTAAAGGTTTCCTCTGAACTGATGGCATATTGACTTATTGATTCATTTGACCCCATAATCGTACAATAATGCTTCATGAGACGACAGAGCTCCACTTTGTCGCCACTCTCGTCAGGTTTATGGACTGTAATGAGGTTTGCTTTCCTGGAAAATTCAATTTGACCCCAAATAGCAGTTGATGGATACACGGGTTACAGTTTAATACTGTAAAAAAGGTCATTAATATAAATGATCTATTCTTGCTTTTTTCAGTCCCACATATGAAGTAACTTTACCCTTACAGCATATGTCAATTAGCAAAAAGCAGAGGCTGAAAACTGGTTTAAGAGAAGCTGACAGATTGTCATTTTTGGCCCGGAGTCGACTTTAAGATTGAACAAGACCTCCAGGTTCGTTTTGAACTCCTAAAGTTTACTCTTGTTTGGTTGTGTTTGTGTGAAAATAAAGCATTTCACTCGCAGAATGTTGTCTGTGATCTTTACAATTAGGATGGTATTTGCTTCTCTTTAAACACCTCCGAATGTACACCCAGAGACCAATTGTGGTTCACTGCTGTTGTGTCAACAAATTAGTTATGATACCATACAAATTTAAGGTTACCGCCACTATTTACGGTGGAGAGCAGGAGTGTGCCGTGTTGATTGGGTCTAAATTAAAATGAAAAGTGCGACCCATATTCAAAAAGCAGTGAGAGCCTGACTGAATCACTGAAGTGTCTTCTTCTAAGGCGGGAAACGCAAATCAGTCGAACAGACTTTATTATCGCCAGCTGTGAATCAACCCCATTCAAGATGGCTGCCAAAGCTAAGCAACACAAACACAAAAATGGTTATAACTCAGCCAGTTTCACAGATATTGAGCTAAAATTTAGCATGCTGCTAGCTGAGATACATCCACAACACCGACTCGGAGCACTAACTGATTGGGTGATACCTGCTTTTAAAACTTTGCCATTAAATATTGGCGCCATTGCTGTCTGTCTGTTAGCAAAATATCCCATTAACCACAGGATGGATTTCATTGAAACGTTCAGAAAGTAATCGTTGGATATGCAGCTAAAACTCATTAACCTTTAGAACCATCCCAATTCAAGATGGTCGCCACAGACAGTATACCTTAAAAATACAAAAATGGCTGTAATTTAGTCAGTTTTACAGCTATGGAGCTTAAATTTGAGGTGGTAGTGGCTGAGAGTTTTTCCCAACACATACTTTAAGCATGATTTCCGTAATACTTCCATTTGTAGTGTAGTTCTCTTCAAACAAAGAGTAAACAAATATGTCACACGTTCAACAGTACTTATCAGAGCCAGATCAGTCAGTCAAATGAGTCACACTGTTCATAAACAGGCTGCAGCACAATTTCCTTTCATTTGAACATCATGTGCTCTCGTCTTGCCCCATGGAAGCTTCAGAAGTTGTAATTTCCTGTGGGCTGTGTGTTTGGAACAGCCTCCAGCTGGGCTTCGTTCAGGCAGGTGCTGGCAGCGGGGATCATTTATTCGGTTTTAACCTCTTATTGGTAAAATCCAAAGCAGAACTGAAATCCTTCCACATAAAACTCTTCATGACTGACCTCACAGCTCCACATTTTCACAACTTTCTGACTCTGCCGTCACGAGCCTGACCAACACAAGAACATGCGGTCTTTGCTTCTTGTTGGTGTTCTTGTTGCCTCTTGCTGTTTATTCTCTCTGTGGCGCCCCAACCCCCCGCCCCCAAGGCTGGCTGGTGCAGAGTCTCACCTCCTTGGAGCTGGTTCTCCTTGAAGTGCCGTCCTATATTGAAAAGAGGATTTTCTTTCCAGCTGTCGCCAGAAGCTGCTCAGAAGAAATTATGCACACGCACTCACTCTTAAAGCCACTTTAGAGTCGTCATTTCATCTAAACTGTTGAAGGAAATGTTGGTGTAGACGGAGAAAACCCACTCAGGGACCGGGAGCAAACAGAAAGGATTAAACAGCCATCGTTCGTACTGAGAGGTGACATGCAGAGCCCAGTATTGTATAAAAGTGACCTAAACTGACTCACTTTCATCAAACTGCTGTCTGATAAAGCAATATTTTTTCATCTCATAAGAGTAAATAAATAAACACCTATCCAGTTATGCCTTTCATGCCAGAGTTTCAAAATAAGATCATCTTGTTTTGAGAAATGATGCCGTTATAGACGTCTTGGCCAACCCCTGAAAGTAACATTATGCACTCTCTCACTACTGCAATATCATGTGATTGTATGCTCAGAGTACGTGTTGTGGATGACTCTCAGCTACCATCACATCAAATCTCAGCTCAATATATGTAAAACTGACTGAGTTACAGCCATTCATATGCAGAGTAATATTGATTAGCTGTGGCAGCCATCTTGAGTTGGACTGACTCCAAAGGCTAATCAGTTGTAGACGTACATCCAGTGGTTATTTTCTGTAAGTTTCATTGAACTGCCTCCTGTGGTTCATGAGACATTTTGCTAACAGACAGAGTTGACTCCAATTGGGTAATGGCAAGATTTTAAACCAAGGTATTGCAGAAACTGTTAGCTCTCAGGATACATGCTGGGGATCAGTTTCAGCCACTACCACAGCTAGTTTTAGCTCAATATCTGCAAAATGATAGCATGAAAATCATACTTCTAGAGTTAAAGTCACTTTTTGTGTGTTTGAAGGTGCTGAGTGAATTGAGATGACTCCAGAACTTGGTCAGTTGCAGACGTACATCCAGTGATTACTTACTGCAAGTTTCATATAAATTTGTCCAGGGGTTGATGAGATATTTTGGCGCACATTCGCCTTTTAGCGGCGGGGGACAACCTTTACTTGTTAATAATGCATTAAAAGCAAAACATTTTGAAACAAGATTTCCAATTATGATAAATCATCAGCAGAAACTGGAGACTTTCCTCTGTCTCTCCTGTTAAACAAGCCCCAGCCACAAATCAAACTGCCTAAAGGTATTTTTGACAGACAGCTGTCAGCAGCAGCAGCTTGACCTCCCTAATAGGTAAATCAAACCACCGACCTTCTGATTGGCAGATAACTGAGCTGCCTCCTGAGCCTCCTCTGTAAACATCGGTCTATCAAAGCTCGTATCTTGGCAAAATACAAAACTGGCACGAGAACAGTCACTTTCTATAATTGCAGATGAACGGCGTGTACTTGGCAACCAGCGTGACGGGCAAATGGATGTGTTTCAGTAAGAAGTCAGTGAATCGGTGTCCCATAACATTTTATTGGTTTTGTAGAAGTGATGGTAATTGTCACCCAGAAAATGCCCAGGAACAAGTTAGATAGGAGATTAGGATTTACTGCGTTAATAAGGGGACTCCTTCCCGACGTTAAAGGGATAATTCAGATGTTTGAAGTGAAGTTGTTATAAGTAGTCAGTATCGAACACGTTATCAGTCTGGAATATTAGTCAGAATCTCCCTCAAGGGGGTCGAGCTCATGGCTAGTCAGAACTGGACCAAAGTATGGTCCAGTTTAAAAGAATTCATAGCAGTTTATGCTGTTTTATAAATCTTTATACCCCCATCTTGCTTGCATTAGTTGGTTGTTTCTATAAAGGTTCATAGTGATTTACACTGAGGGCTGTGTTGAACTCCGGTCAATAAACAGAACATGTTAAGTGGGACCTGGCAGAAAAAATGTAATGCAAAATAAAAGAGATAGTCCAGGCATTTTTGAAGGGATGTTTTGTCAAATAGTTATCAGTAAGTAGTAACTTATAAGCCATAACACCAGTCATAAAACACTGAGTGTAGAAAACGAGGCACAAGTCTTCATCCAGGCTAGGCTAATGCATAGCCAAACGAGGGCTTGTCTTTTGTTTTTAAATATTCAAGCTTATAAAACAGCTTTTTTTTCATAAATGACATACCAGTGTGAAAGAACACTACATTGCTAATCTTAAATCTTTACACTTTTGTGTGACGTAGTGTGTAGTAACACCGACATTGTTCGGTTGAGAAAACAGCCACAAAGTAAACAAACAGTGTCGTACAAAAGTGTAGAAGTTTAATGTTAACTAATGAAGCGTAATTTTAAATCAGTGTGTCACGTTTGAGACAAAGTTGTTACATTAGCCTGAATATTTCTAAAAATGGGCCTCCTTTTGATTAACTATAAGCCTAAGCTGGACGAAGACTTTTGCCTCTTTCTCCACATTTCGTGGTCTGATTGATGTCACGGCTAATAAGTGATTAACTACTGATAATTATTTGACATCACTACTTTACAAATGACCAGATGCTGTCCAAAAGTATTACATTTTGTAACAGTTCAGGAGTATACAATTTTGTTGTTTTTACAACACCTTACCTTTTCCTTTTGTCCACTTAAACAGGTAAACCTTGATCATCCTTTTTTATACTGAATGTTGTAAATGTCACCTTACGTGCTTTTTGTTTGTTTGTTTATTTGTTTTAGTTGACTTTTGATTGTCCCAAGTCAGTTTATCTTGGCAAAATTTAACAGAACATTTTTTAATCTAGTTCTGCTCCATAAAAAGAAGCCTTCTCAGGATATGTGCTCTGCAAACGGTCACTTTTTCACTTTCTTCAACAAATTTTCCCCATGACCTCCAACTAAAATACATAGTTGGATGTTTTTTTTAATAAAACATGATATTTTATCATCAGTTATGGCTGGCTTGAGCTATCTTTTTAGTAACGTTACTCTTGTCTTTTATCGGGTTTCTGCGAGATGGATGTACTGATCGGCACAAAAGTGGCAATGATTCTGTTAATTTCTCAGATATTGTGCTCAGACTTAGTGTGGCTGTAGCTGAGAGTCATTCACAACACATACTCCAAGTGCTACTCACGCCATGACATCTTCACTAAGATGTGGATGGATTTTAATGAAACGATATGCATTTCTTCAAGAATCCTAGGCCTTTTATTTATTTATTTATTTATTTATTTATTTATTTATTTATTTATTTTACCTGGACAGTGATTCCTGACCTGATGCTTTTGTGTTTGTTTTATTAATACATTTTAGGGAGACAAGAGTTGTGTTTTACAAACTGGGTGTGTTAGACAGCCTGATTAAACATCAAGCAAATTTAAAAAATGTTGTCAAATAGAGCCATAAAGACATTGTTATGGTCTCAGACTGCACACGAGCAGAGAAAAGAGCACAAAATTAGGGCCCTCGCTGCTCCATGACATCCTCCATCAGGTCTTTCTCACTAAGCTTGGCTGACTGCCTCGGCTGCAGAGGGGCGTCGTGCTGATAATCACACAGCGGCGGGCTCCTCTGTTTCCTCTCTCCAATATATGGCAGGTCAGATCCCCCTCCCAAGACAGCTTCTCCTTCTCATTAACCAGGATAAGTGCTAATCCAGGTAATGCTGCCCTATACAGCAGCAACTCATTACTGTGACACCCAGTCCCCTGCTGCCTCAACACTGAGACATCTGCAACGGATTCACGCCGAGGGTTTCTTTGTATACTTCTAAGTGTATTTTAGTTTTAATGTGGGGCACCAATTATTAAAACAGAAACATTATTCAAATTGTCAGTGAAGTGAGAAACAAGGAACCTGTCACTCCTGACTCTATGGCAGCTCCTTTGATATATAAAGGGACTCAAACATTTTATTGATCCTAACACAGACACGTTGCTGTTGGTTTTGTTTTACTTTTTCCATTATTGTGGAAAAAGTAACTTTATCCATGTAGGCTGCCTCATCTTTTGCGATGAGGCTCCTTTGGGCGTCACAAAAGGATGTTCTGCACCCATCTTACCACACACGTACAAACTGCGCCCAAGTAAACTTATGGTTGGTCGCAGATGGAAAAGCTATCCAGGAAGTCACTCGTTTTTCAAATGCAGCTTGATTGAAGAGTGTAACTGTCAGATTGTCAGAGATATACCTTGGCATTACTTTTACTGAGGAGGAGGAGGAGGAGGAGGAGGAGGAGGAGGAGGAGGAAGAAGAGTAAGTAGCAACACGTTTGCCTCTGAGTTCGGAGACTCTAGGCTTGTTCAGCAGGAGCACCTGACTCCACATTTATGTTACACCGAGACCCCATCCAGAGGTATTTTCTGCTGTGTTTGCACCTCTTGTCCACGCACAAACTGACTTTTTAGTAAGAAAACACAAAACAAAACAATCAAACAAACAAAGCAACAGATGCTATTCAGTGTGAAGCTTTTAAAAACTCAGTTTTTGTGTGAGCTTGAGATGCAAAGCTATCCAGAAACAATGACAGGGCAGCCTGTTTCACACATGCCTACTTTGTGTCTTACAATTTAAAACAACAATTTAACCATTTAAAACTTTTTTTTTCTACATTATCTTGCTTTAACCTGATCTTGTTGTAATCAAATTATTATTGTGCTAAAAAGATTATTAACTGAGGAAACTGAAAATGGTATCAAAGGGGGGAAAAGGAGTTTTAGGGAGAAGCTTTAGCCGAGCTGAGAAGGTTCTTTCTCTACGTTTTGATATGTTGTTAATGGGGATGTTTTTGCCACCTAGTGGTGTGGTATGAGTATTTCAGCATGGATAGATAGATAGATAGATAGATAGATAGATAGATAGATAGATAGATAGATAGATAGATAGATAGATAGATAGATCCAATCAGCCAACCAACCAACAACCAACCCATCCATCCATCCAACCATCCATGCATCCATGCATCCATCCATCCATCCATCCATCCATGCATCCATCCATCCATCCATCCATCCATCCATCCATCCATCCATCCATCCATCCATCCATCCAGCCGTCCGAATATGTGTGCAGCTCTGTTGAGAAACACATACAGTACACATACACAGGTTTGTGAACAGAGCATTCAATGTCAAGCTTTTTGCATTCCACTTTTGGTCTGAAGGGGCCTTTATTCACTGCTGGGAAAGTGACTAAAATACCATATTAGTTACTTTTTTATAGTTCCTAAAACTACTAGAAACATTTCCTCTTTTTCTTTGTGTTCACACTGCAGAAACTGTAAGAAATCTTAGTCCATACAAGTACTAATATCCTGTCTTTTGGGTTTATTTTTCAGAGTAAGAGTTTGACTTTAACCATCTGTGATGCGGCTCTACAGTTACTGAACAAAAGAACACAAGTGTCAAATTACAGAATACACAAAGAGCATAAAAAATACTGTTACTGTATTGTCTGACAATACAAAAATATATGAATTTTCTTCCAAAAATGTAAAATATAGACATCAGTTTTTGCTGTTAGTCTTTAAAAACTGAAGCCTTTGCAGAGGAACGCAGAGAGATGGAAGCCTGGGTGGTTTTTGAGCCTAAATTACAACATGACTCTGCTCCCCCTTGGTAATTCTATCTGATATGGAAGCAGAGAACAAGCCCTTGACAGTGTGTTGCCCTTCAGAGGACTTCTCTGTTCCTATAGCCCTCTGAGAGCACTCAAAGTAGCTGAGATTGAAAGCAGGTATTGACTGGTGCAGCTAATTCGCCAAAATTTAAAAAAAAGAAAAGAAAAGAAAAAGAAAACACAACTTTAACCTTAGAAGCAAACTGTCTTTTTTTCCAGTCATTGATTTTTTTTATTTGTTTATGAAAGTTGTATTCTGGAAGCAGCAAACTCTAATGCCCTGAGCTGCTCTGCTTTCTGTTTTTGATACAACATGTTAACAGTGTTAAGAAGTGTTGGCTGTTTCATGAACAAACTTCCTGTTTGCATCACAGCATCTGATGCATTGCAGAAAACTCGTTTCACTAAAGCTCAAACCAGATTGGCTCAGAGTAACAGAAACAGAATATATATATATATATATATATATATATATATATAAAAGGAACTTGCTTTGTTTCTTCACTGAGACGCTGACAGCACCGGTGTTCAGGACACGGTAAAAAGTTAATGGTGCTGAGTTTTGAGAGTCAGGTGCATTTTTTGCCTGGGAGCAATTTTACATAAATATTGGAGGGTTTTGCTCTAAATACCTGCATGATGCCTTATTAAAATGTTGGCAAACTGCGCTGATGCGAAGAGAAGCTGTTTGGTTGACAGCCAAGCTTGAGGCGCAAATCTCCCTTTGTGACGGCTTCGTTAAAGAGGAAAACCCAAAACCTGCACCAAATACACCTACTATACAAAGAGTTAGTTATTAGATGACTAAAAATACTTTGCACAGAACATGTAAACACATCTAAGGATTTAAATTATGTTTATTTCTAGATTTTCTTTAGCTGGTGCTTCTGTGGAGCAGAGGCTGGGGAAATGCTTGCTGCTCCTTTGGGACTCAGGTAAGAGGCAGAGCATTTAGGAAATGTTGCTCCTGGGACTCTCAAATGACAAACTCTCCTGTTTTTCTTCTAATCACAGCACTTTTACTGGAATCATGACCTCATAACCTAAATGGACACTGATCTTAAAGGAAGGCTGCAAATTGATTAGATTTGCCATGTATTTAATGCTGATTAACCTACAGGACATAACCTTCACAAAGTATTTGCAGTGATGCTGATCTGTCTTTAGGTGTCAAACTATTGCAAGGAATTTAAAGCTAACATGAGCTTCTTCCTTTAAACTTGGTGATACAAAAACAGAAAAAATACCCATTGATTAAGAAATGAAGAATTTAATAATCAAATATTGTGATGGTATGCAACATATGATGTTTATTATATGTAAAATGTAAAATGTAAGAGGACATACTTTGAGTCAAGCATTATTTTAAAGCTTTAAAACAACTCAATGATTGGCTGCAGTTTTCAAAAGATTTAATTAAAATATGAGGGAAGAAATAGTCGGCAGATTGATCTATAATCACTAATGTAGCAGGAAGCAGCTGAAGGATGTGCTGATGAATCCCAATTTGTGTTCTTGGGGTAATAATGCGCACATTAGCTGGTGCCACATGTGACCTCATGATGTAGTTTCATTAGCTTTTTAACTCTGCGGAGCTGAGTGATGACATTTGTCAGACACTAAACAGTCAAGAGACAAATGAAAAAGAGACACAATCTGAACTCTGGCACACTCTATGCACAGTAAAGCAGTCTGTTCCCATTTTATTCACAAACAGGTGATTGTTATTCAGCGAAACACCTCGGAGCTGCTGCCACTTGCAGCACAGTCACACCCGACAATTAACCAGTCTGGGTGAAGCAAGAGCCCCTCACTGATCGCTCCTTTCTCCAGTCTAAAAAACAAGTATTCGGTCAACAAATCAAATCAGTGACACAATTCATGTCCTCCGATTACTAATACATGCAGCATGACACTTGGACTGACTGATCTGAACAATTGCTTTGAAATCTTTTACTATTAGACCTATGAATAATGTTGACTTGACTTTGCATTTATGTGTCTTACTTTAATGGAATGGGTGTAACTTCGTAGACCTAGAAGATGGTGGGTGAGGTGATGGCTAGAAGACTAATATTTACTGATTATCACAGGGTCTTGGAAGAACTTAAACACAGATACGCTGCAGCAGCGTCACAGGTAAGCCACATCAATGAAAACAATGACATGGTTACGCTACGGCAACATACCACAAGCCATAAAACATTGTATCTTTCCCACCCTCAAACCCAAAACATACACAATATACGCAACATTATACTTCATATACTTCAAATACACATAAACACTTAAAAGGATTTTCAAAACATGAAAGTACTGCCCCACAGTTTGTGAATGCCATTGTTAAAGTCTTATGGTTTGTTGGTTTATCTCTATTTATTGGGATGTGGATTCATTAATTATAACTAAGAGCCCAAAGGTATAAAAGGACAGGGAGGTAAGAGCTGAGTCTGCTGTAACCTGAATGAACCAAGCCAGTGAATTATGTTTTTTCCCTTGACCTTTGGATTCAGCCGCTCATGAAAATTAGTAAACAGCGTCTGTTAGGTGATGGTTTTGTTGTGAATAGTGTCTACATCTGGGACAGACACCTGACGACCAACGCTTTCACTGTAGCATCACTGCCCTCCACCCATACTCCTAGAGGCTAAAAAGGCCAAGATCCCACCTGCACTGGTGTGAACTTTGTGTTTAAGGGTGTAAAACTGCTGCAAGGTCAAAACTGCCACCTTCCCCTTTCTTCTAAAAATACTGCTGATCATTCCCATCATTCATAGAGTGGGTATATGAAATAGTTCTGCATGTTTTCATTAATTTAAGCGTTGCAAGATGCAAGATGCAAGATGGTTAATTTGGAAGACAAATTTTCTGAAACTCTTTACTCAAAAACAATCCATATAAAGTGAAAAGTATTGATGCTGTGACAGATTAATGAAAAACAAAACACTTTGGAACATGTTAGTTTGATAATAAAAAATAATGCATTATACACCATTGGGTGTTTTGAGTTTACATTATACATTGCAACTGTATTGTTTCTTAACACAGTTTAGAAATAAAATGGAAAAAAAAACTGGTAAAGTGCAGCTATTTGTTTCAGCGAGCTCTCATCTCACTCGCTGAATGAGCCCCCCGCAGCTCAGTTCACTGTAAGAGGAGATGTGTGGCACAGTTTTAACCCCCAGGGGTTATTTCTGTTGTGACTCAACAGGTCTGCAGATGGACCCCTGTGGAGTAATGCATCCACCCAATCAGAAAGTCCAGCACTTGATCACCCTCGGTGTCACTCCGCAGACGCATGGGAAAGGATCACATACGTCCAGGAGTGTCTGCAGTGTGCTTCGAGCATGTCACGTATTCATCTGGTTTGTCTTTTTTGAAACGAGCTATTGAGCTGCGCTGAGACAACACAGTCGGTGCCAATAGGTTTGAGGATTGAGTGAGACTCTCAAAAGACAATTCCAGGACAGATAACCAAGTCTGAACCACCATATTCAATATTCAAAGAGATAAGACACTACAGTCACAAACTGCTACACTGACCATATGCGTATCTGGGATGTTGTTTTACGGTCGTTGTTCCAATGAAACACTCTTCGATGGATTTAAAGCTATAGACCCTGACTGAGGCTCAGTCCACAATGATTTTTGTCTGTCCTTTCTGTCTTTCTTAGTCATTTTGGGGTTTTTTTCTGGCCAATTTTTCTCTTTCAGATCATTTCTAACCATTTTGGTCACACGTTGATATTTTGTTTTTGCACTCACGTTGCCTAAACTTGCATCTCTTTATAACACTTTTAATTTTTAATTGATTGATGCTTTTGAAAGATCCGCCCTACTTTTTATATACTTTGATTTGGAGGTGTTTTCCTCTGATCTGCAGGCGAACGAAGAAGTGTTAATTTCCCAGTTGAGTGCTATGTTTCATGGAGGTGTGGAGCAGTTTATGTATCATCAGTGTCCTGTTTGTTTTGATCATATTTATGGCCTTTCAGTTATCAGGGTACTGTGACTTTCACAGAGGACAATTTCAGTCCGCCTGTTATTTACATCAGAGCTCAAACTGTTGCCTTTAAGTGAAGCTAGATATAAAACCGTCTGCAGGAAAATACTAAAGAATAATAGATTCCTGTAAGTTCTGTCAAGTTATGGAGTTCGTACCTTTTCATGTAGATTATGTTGCACCTCTGGGAAAACTAAAGCATGCCAGGTTTCTGGTTAATCGCTGCTTGACTTTAAACAACAGCCCTCTGAAAAAACATCTGCTATTAAATAATTAATGTGCAGTTAATGTGAAGAACTGAAAACAGTTAGACACAGATTTAAAGATCTGACTTTTGAGACGTTATCTAAGGCCAGTCGGGGAGCAGAGTCCCAGAAGGTGATGGCAGAGTCTAACCTCAGGTGTTGGTTTAGATGAGTGTGGAAAGGAAATTGAAGATGTACTTGATAAGTAGATTTTTTGGGGGATATGGCACTGGAGGAGATCAGACATAGACATATGGAGCCCTTAAAGAGACAGCGAAAAGGCTACGAACAGTTAATGTCCTACCTTGTCTTGAATAGAGTACAGCAAAACCCCTCATTATTACATCAAATAATCTAAGGCCAAAAAAAAAGGATTTGGTTTCTGCCCTTGTATTCATCATCCTTGTCTTGGAGTGCACGCTCCATGC
Source organism: Kryptolebias marmoratus (assembly GCF_001649575.2). Lineage (NCBI taxonomy): Eukaryota > Metazoa > Chordata > Actinopteri > Cyprinodontiformes > Rivulidae > Kryptolebias > Kryptolebias marmoratus. The sequence continues at coordinate 8,947,849 of NC_051443.1, read as the reverse complement.
CTTATTTTTTATTTTCTGGTGTATTTTCACAGCAGCCATCCGTCCACTTCCATGGATGGATAGATTTTAAACAAATAAAAATATTGTTATGGAAAAACAGTGTTTCCGGGCGGAAACTGCGGGCGGCAGTGGCTCAGGAGGTGGGGGGTTTGTAATCGGAGGGTTGCTGGTTTGAGCCCCCGCTCCGGCTGTCTCAGCCGTTGTGTCCTTGGGCAAGACACTTCACCCACCTTGCCAACTGGTGGTGGTCAGAGGTCAGAGGGCTCGGTGGCGCCGGTGTGATGGCAGCCTCACTTCGGTCAGCCCGCCCCAGGGCAGCTGTGGCTACAATGTAGCTTACCACCATCAGTGTGTGGATGAATGGGTGAATGACTGATTGTAGTGTAAAATGCTTTGGGGTCCTTGGACTAGATAAAGCGCTATATAAGTGCAAGCCATTTACCATTTACCTGTTGTTGATAGCTCTTTGAACAACTTCAGGTTGAAAAAATAGGATTTAAGACTGACAGGAATTACGAGCCAACAGCTAGTTTAAATGTGGCCAAGATCAAAGTGAATTGCTCCTCTCTTAAAACAGCTCCAATCTCCATAGTTTTATTGTGGGTCATGAGAACAGTATATTGTATAAGGTTCATTTGGTCTTTACAGGATCCTGATGGCTCCTAGAGCCAAAATCAAGTCCCTTATGTTGCTCTTGGGAGCAACTCCTGATTCTGCAGCCTGAGTCTAAACTCAGTCATACAGGCTTCTGAACCACAGTGTTTCTCTTAGGAACATTATCTGGTACACATTATCTAGTTCAAACTGTTTATATTGTGATTTCATGACAGAGGACTGACCAATCAAATAATATTAAAGCAGTGACTTCCTTTTGTAGTTTCAAGACTCTTAGGAGAACACCTCTCATCCTGACAACCTTACACGTCCAACCAGCTCTACATGAGCAATTCTGTAGCTGTTTAAATGGATTTAGTGCTCAGTGTGTACTGTATAATGTATAATGCTTGTTTCTTATTAGACTGAAGATTGAATGTTGTTGATATATAGTCTCATTCTTCAAAGGCCATGGTAATCCTGTGTGCTTCGGTAGAATCTATATTGGCTGCCTTTCTTGGCTCCTGAAGAAGTCTCATATCTTATCTGAAAGGTTTGTTCAGTTCGAGCCCACCGGTTCAAAGTTTCAATCTTTTAAGCTGCAGTTGGGAGTTGTAGCTGTTTTGCCTTCGATTCAAGCATTTACAGTCATTAAAAGTTCAACATTTTGGCGAAATGGTCCAGTTCGAACATTATTTAGTGCATGTGGAGAAACGTGATTTGATATGCAAGGAGCTGACATTTTTAGAATGGACACCAGAAGGTATGATGGCCTCCCTAGTGGGATAATAGTGTTATCAGGCAGATGCTGGAGCATTGGACAGTGAAAACAGTGAGTGGATATCAGTCACAGAAGATGCCTTGTACATGCATTAACAGCATTACCAACGCTAGAGTTGTATTGTGGGTTTGCATGAAGCCAGGTGGTCATATTGTGCAATATCCCAACATATGAGGTGTAAACATGGTATAGTGGCTTGATGATGAAACCGATGAGTACATGAGGGCACCCATTCACTAGCACCAGCTGGACTGCAGGTTTACCGTCTCAGGCGTAAGCTGTCATTAACCTAGAGGAACGACGCCTGCATTTGGAGTGGTGCCATAATCAGGAGGCATGGACTGATGACGAATGCTGTTACATCATGTTCAGCATTGTGTCTCAGTTTTATATTACCACGGGTGACTGTTGGGTGGCTCTGCGGCAGCGCCAAAGGAGAAGGACCAACCCCGCCAGTATTGTGGAGAGACACACTAACTAACATTCCTCCTAGCATCATTGTGTGGGGAGCCATAAGGTAAGACTTCAGGTTTCCTCTAGTGGTGATTCAGAGGACTCTGATGGATTAGTGACATCCTGTGTCCACATGTCTTACCCCTCCTGAGCACCCTAGTCTTGTCTTTCAACCAGACAACTCCTGTTCACAACCTGTGCCCATGGACTGACTGCGTCATGTTAGGTCTTCTCATGGCCAATCAGTGGCCTCAATCGGCCCCCAATAAAACATGTGGAACTGATTCGGACATCAACTCCAACACAGTGCCGATCTGCCAGAGCTCAAAGGCCATTCACAACAGCTGTGGGCTGGCTGCCTCCAGGAGGTGATAAAACAGTTGTATAAATCGGTTCTGGACCAAATCCTCACATTTATTCTTTTCTTTTTTGGTCAGTGAGTGTATTGGATTCAATATTGTTCCTCAGATATAAGTCAGTTTGGATAACAGTGCCTACTGTATGACTAAAGGTCGTGTATATGATACGATTTCAAAGTTTTGTACTCGCTGGAGTTCATTTACAACTCTAGAAGTGTGCAAATGTCACTGTAGAGCAGTGTCAACACAGACACATCATGAATGTATGTTTTAGAGCTGCACCAATACGTTACTCATAAATGCTTTTGAGATGTGTTTTACCTTCATTCCTCATCCCCCCAAAAAATCTTACAAAGTATCAATAATTTTAAAGAAAAACATAAAACACATGTAGTATTTATTCAACAAAATAGCTGCCAGTTAGGCTGTAGAGCTCCCCCCTCCCTTTGTGCATTCACACCTAAAAACCCAAAACAAGCACGTTACCATCACAAACTACATGCAGGTGGAAATATTTATAATGCATACTCTCTGTGAAGCATCCAGAATCTTACAGTATACTGCAGCATGCTGCAAAATACTGCAAAGTGAAACATATTCTACTCATTTCATCATGTCAAAGTGCTCTGCGCTGTTTTGTGACACACAATAAAATAGAAGTTCACAAGTAAAAATGCATACAATCGTTCAAGTTACTGGGAGGTAATTTTTGAGGGCCACAGATATTTTAAAAGAATAAACTGGAGACACAGAAAGCTTATATTGGCTCTTTTAAACCTTGAAGTAATGAATCTAATTACTATTTTTGATGTTAGGAAAAGAAGAAAACACAACAGGAACTAAAGTACTGAAAGTGGTTTTGTGTTTCAGGACAGACATGGAGAGAAACTTCTGACTCGTGTGTCACTCCGACCTTTCAGAACAGTGTAAGATTATTAGCACATAGCTGGCCCATGCAGGGAGGCAGCTCACATTCCCAGAAACCTCTCCAATGCAAAAACTCGACTCAGGTTGAGATGCGGATCTCAAAACCTTGCTGACACAGTTCAAACGGAGGTGAAAAAGAAGAGCTGAATTCTCCACGTGCAGTCATAAATATATGAAAACAGATCGAGTCCACGGAAGCAAGTTTGATATGTGAGATTTTCTTCATTAACTTGTGCTTCTCCACACAAAACGCTGTTTTTCCATAACAATATTTTCATTTGTTTAAAATCTATCCATCCATGGAAGTGGACGGATGGCTGCCGTGAAAATACACCAGAAAATAAACAATAAGGCATGGAGCGTGCACTCCAAGACAAGGATGATGAATACAAGGGCAGAAACCGAATCCTTTTTCTTTTGGCCTTACATTATTTGGTGTAATAATGAGGGGTTTTGCTGTACTCTATTCAAGACAAGCTTATTGTTCATCAGCCTTGTCTGTTCAATGAAGTAATACAGTAAATAAAGGTTTTACTGTAGCCGAGAAACTGGTATCCGCAACACATTCAAGCAAGCACAAAAGCACATTCAGGTTACGTCTGTCGCGCCTGGGGTCATAGGTTAGCTTTGAGGTGAGACTATGACATCACTGTTTTCTAAAGGCTGCGTTTTGTTAGTCCAAGTGTTGGGTTTCAACATTTTCTCACTTTTTCTCATATTTAGGGAGAAATAACTCTTCACTTAGTTTAGGTCCTTTACCAGAGACTAGGGAGCTTAAGGGTCCTACGCAGTATCTTAGCTGTTCCTAGGACTGAGCTCTTCTGGACAGAGATCTCTGAGGTTGTTCCTGGGATCTGGTGGAGCCACTCTTCCAGTTTTGGGGGTTACAGCACCGAGTGCTTCGATGAACACTGAAACCTTGACTCTCCACAACTTCTCTATTTCCTCTTTCAACCCTTGGTGTTTCTCAAGCTTTTCATACTCCTTCTTACTGATGTTACAGTCTCTTGGGACTGCTACATCTATCACCACTGCTTTCTTCTGTGTCTTATCTATCACCACAGTGTCTGGTTGGTTAGCCATCACCTGTTTGTCAGTCTGGATCTGGAAATCCCACAGTATCTTAGCCCTGCCCTTCTCCACCACATACATTTCTCTGAAGACATCACTATGGACCCTTACTTGGAAGAGATCAGATGTTCCTGTTTCATTCAGGAACAACTGTTTCTTTTCTAGAGTTAGAAAAACAAGTTTATAGTTGAAATCATTTCTTGGTACTCGTCCACAATTTAAAGACTTTATTTTTCCACTTCACTTGCAGTAGCCTCACAACTGCAGGGAGTTGTATATTGTTGAAACATAATTAGAGCAAATTACTCTGTCTGAACAAAAGATCTATAAGGGCATTTTTGGAAGGAGGACTTTCTTATAGGGAAGACAACTTCGTCTTGATGTTCCTCTGCTGCTAGGGTTCAAACACAGTGATAGAAAATGGAAACAAGAGATCATTTTATGATCCACTCACACCTGCCATGATGCCGGTAAGTTCCTGCACCACATTCACGTTCAAATCTGAATTTTATTTTATTTTTTTACATTGGTGATGTTAATTTGAAATGAATCCACAGATGAATGAAAACCTGAACTCATAACAACATTTTCCCTTGTTTCTTCCTTAAGGGCCTCATTGCGCCATGATGACTCACTCACACTTTCACTAACTTGTCACAATCACGATCAGTTTGCAAATGGGATTTTAGACCATCTGATCTTTTAAGTTTTCCCAGGGAAGACAATGAATTTGAAGAGACAGAAGCTTCATTAGCGTCCGCCTCGAATGTAGAAAGGAAATAAAAAGAAGAACTTTCACTCAACAATCAATACTTTATTGACAAACAGAAAATTACTGACCAGCAAATCAGCACAAGGTCACTGGGTCACTATCACTGTGACAGAGTGGAAAGTTTGCTCCGGATACCCTTTACACTCAGCTAATTGTTGTTAACTAACACACACGGCAGCTCAGCCAGCATTTATCCTTCCAGCTGGAACAAGAAGTGTTGAAATCAGCGGACGACCTTTGAATCACAGTAAACATTATGGATACAAATATTGATGGTTGGCTGTGGACACTGAAATGTCAAGGAAGGCATTGAGGGCATTTTGTGTTGAAGTAGAACTTAGCTTACGTTTAGCAACCCGAGGAGCTGCAGGCCGCTTTACATTCAGCCATAGGACTGAAACATTTTATTTACTTATCAACATACATCCAGTCACAGTATTGAAAGGTTATTTATACGCAAATATGGGAACGACCCCCAACCTGTGCTCCAGCTGCAGGTCAGGAAGCCAGTAGGTTTAGCCAATTGTTGCGCCCAGCGACCAGGCTATTCTTAGCTGATAATGGATTTTTCTCCATTCTATGCCTTCAAACAGGTCTTTCCTAATAAAGGTCATAAAGCATGGTGGCAACAAAAGTGAAAATAAGTTTATGACAGCCATATTGGATGTTGAGGTCAGGTTTGGGCAGGGACCTCAGATTATCCGAGTCAAAAATCTGACTTCAGAGGGCACTCTAGTAGATTGTTTGGACTCTGAATTAAGAAATTTCAACTTACAAGTGCTATTGTTCCTTGGGCATTTCAACAACAAACTGATAGCTTGAGCAGGATGCAGCTGAACTAAGTTTATGCTTCATTAAGAACCATGTCAGAGGTGTCATCGTTGAGCGATAGTTCAGCAGCTTCTTTATTCTTTATGGTTAGTTTTGCCTGGATGACTTGCGGGCTCTTTTTGTACTCAGAAATCAGATTTTTCCAAGTTCCAAGTTAAAAAACAACAACAAAAATCAACTGGAAGCCCCTGGAAGTTGGAGAAAGTTGGAGGTCTCTGACCAACGCCCCATCTCAAAATCCAATATGGCTGCTTTGTTCAGGAAAAGTGGCTGCAGCAATAAACCATTTTTTCTACTTCTGTTAGTTTGTATCTCACTAAATCTACTATCCACTTAGAATTAGGAATCTATTCTATTAAGAATCATGTTGCCACAGGGTTTGAATGCTCAGAATGCAGAAAAATACATTATTATCGGTTTGTACTGCTAATAATAGTTAGCCAGCTCTGTGAACACAATAATTAGCAAAGCTACTGGTTTCAGTAGTCATTTCCAGGTTAAGTGTGATTAACAATATAAGCCAATACTTCTGTATTTTATGCACTCACACACGGAAGCATATAGTGCAGCTCTGGGCATGTGGCAGATTTAATGAGAAACGAACCAGTGCAAGTACAAATAAAGTTTATTACCTTAAGCTATTGCTACTTTTTAATGTCTGAAGCAGCCATATTGGATTATAAGGTTCAGGCTGGTCAGGTATTTAGATTATGACATTCTTTATTGGACTCTGAGATGCTGTTCGAGTTCATTTTTCTGACTTGGAGCTTTGAACAAATGAAATACACTAATGTTCAAGAAGGGTTTGGTGTCAATCCCAGATTTGAGTTTCAACTTCTGAGGTAAACGGACTGCAGCATTCAAGCCAACACATACATTTATCTAGAAGATGTTTAACAAAGAAAAATCCTGCAGTTACACATTGCTGTGGGAGCAAATCCTGTTTGATGAGCGAGAAAATGCTTTGGATGATCACTCAATGAGTTAATCTTCTGGTTTGTAATAAATCAGGAACCACTTCATCTTCTTGGCAGCTGCTGTCATTTTTTTTTCTAATTTTAGTATCATTCAGCTAGCATAAACCATTATTAACTATGTTACCATCACTGAATGAGAGTTGGTGCTTCTTTTCTCTAAACACTAGTTTATGCTAAAGTGTTAATAAAGCTCCCAAATTCATTTTTGATCTCTTATCAAAACATATCAGTTCATCAATAATATAAAACATGTTGAATTTGTTAAAAACTGAAGTCATGTGTTATTTTTATTGTATTTGGTTCCTATTACATCACTGAATAAAAAAATTCATACATGTAGACATGTTTGGCCCATTTTTATAGAAGGCAGAAGTCGACCAATCATCAGTCTTTTTTTTTCAAAGTTCCAGAGAAGCTGATTACAATTCACTTCATGTCTTTGATGAATAATATATCTTTTCTCACCTGCTTTTAGAGCATGTTATCACACAAGGATGTGTTAAAGTCAGACATGAATATTCCAGTTGAAAAATTCACAGCAGTCAACCTCAGTGTATTAGTTTCCCTCAAACGAGCAGCTAAAGGTTTGTTTTTGCTCAGACAAATACAGAGTTTTAGGTGAAGCTGAAGGAAAAGCTGGTCGGTCTAGTTTTTTCCCACAACTATCTCCTCAGTGCCTGAACAGAGAACTGGGAGCAGCAAACACCAGCTGAGCAGCTTCATCCTCAGATGACCTGATCCAAACGAGACCAGGAAGACAGTGACGACTGCTCGGTGAAGTGAGACATCTTACCAATATGTTACTCAACAGGGCGTCGCAGTTTACAAGAACATACAGGTTTTCAAAAGCTGTTTTTCTTGTGGATTAAAAAAAAGGGCACACATCACAGAAGAAATGAAGGAAAGTGACTTACTGATCAAGGCAAAATGCAGTTACAAATCAATCAAATGCAAAAAGTCAAATAATTAATTTGATAACACTAGGAACAGGAAAAGGACAAACTATATAAAAATGTTCTTTTCGTATGACGAACCAGAGGTGCTGAGTGTGGGTTTGTGGTGTTGAGACTCTTTACAGTTCAGGCTGATCCTCCTTTCTGTCTGCTGGGGAAATATTCAAAGCATTTTGCTGCCATCTGCTGTTTAAAAGATGCATAACAACCACAATGTGCCAGAGCACTTTGTATTTAGTGCAGCTTTGACAGAATACCTGATATAATACATATATTATACATGCATGGTAAAAGAATATTTGTTAACATTCCTAACACGTTGCTGTGAGAGGGATTAGGTGTACTTCGAGCCAAAAAACAGAGCTGACACATTTTTTTTTCTATTTCTATTTTTTCTGCAACTTTATAACAGGAATGTTTAACTCCACAGCTGGACACCTCATGGGTCAAGGGTGATCACTACTGATTTCAAAGTGATGTGGTCAAAGGTCAGGGTCACAGATGACCTGGTGCTCTAACTCTGCAACAGTGTAATGTCAAACTGCACAGCTGGACACCTCATGGGTCAAAGATGATGCCTGTTGATTTCAAGGTTCATGGGGTCAAAGGTCAAGGTCACAGGTAACCCCTTTGTTAAAAACTTGTCTCTGCTCCTACATGTAACCAAAGAGGTTATGTTTTCAGTTGTGCTCGTTGTGTTCTGTCTGCTAATAAACAGATTTGGATTAAATTTTCTGGAAATGTTGGGGTTACCCCCCAAAAAAAAAACAATGGATTAAATTTTGGTGCTGATCCAGATTCTGATCTAAATCACAATATTTTTTAATCCCGCTGTGGCCTTGGTGGAGGTTTGCGCTCTCAGAGTGCTTCTAGTTTATTCATTTGACAGCCTGGATGGCTACATTTACTGACTGAACAAATAAATAAAAAGCAAAAAACAAATTTCAAACTTTTAATTTGCCACAATTATTTTTAACCATTACATAGCACTGATTGTCACATTTTACAACTTCCAATCTCACAGTCAGCAGTTTATGACATTCATGTAGCTCAGCACTGTGGAGAACTTTATTGGTGTCATTTTCACTGGTGGTTCTCATGTCAGACACAATTCTTGTTTTGTAGCAAGATGTAAATCCCTCAGATACTGTATGTCATACAAGCACGAGAGCAGAACACAACTAAAGTTGGTGGAAAAGAAAAAAAATATTACAATTGATGGTGGAAGCCTGCATGTATTGTGAAGGCAAAAGAAAGGCCATAAAAGCTGAGATGTTTCTTCACAACAGTGAAAATGCAAATTTGACCTGGGGAAGACTTCAAGCATAAATTTGATTAAAAACACACACATACACACACACAAAAAAAAAAACATGAATAAAAATTAAAACAACATACAGCTAAAACATTAGGAAATCCAAGAATCACTGCCCTACAACATTACAAAACATAAATAACAGCAAACTTATAAATATCAGGCTACTTTTGAGCTTTCATTGTCTTAATTTCCTCACTGAGGGCAGGTTACAAACTAAATATCTGACAACAATAACACAGACTGGCTAATATATTGTTGTTGCTCCCTGACTGCCACTAAACACTGAGGACCTCCGAAGGTGGGCAGACCCTTTAAATCTCGTGTAGTGTTAGATATCAGATGCTCGATCAGGCCGATTTGGAGTCAAGGTCAATCCTGTGAACTTTTGTCCGATTCTTCAAAACCCTAACTGGAGAGATTTTTTGCAGAGTGGCAGGAGAAACTATCCTCCTGAGAGGAACTACGTCCACGAGGGAATACTGTTGCTAAGATCAAGAGTACACGTCCCCCAACAATAAACGTCTGCCAGGACCCAAGGGCTCCCAGAGGCTTATACTCCTGCAGCAAGCTTATTGTCTTCCTGTAATTTATCCTGTCCTAATGAATAAACCTAAGTAGCATCCAGGTGCTCCGAATGACTGATCAGTCGGAGTGAGCATCTGTGTGAAAGCAGTAGTTTTGAAAGGTTTGTTGCTCAGTCAGGTGTGCATTAATACGATGCTAAAAAGGACAGATATCAACAATTATTTCAGAAAGAGTTAGCATTCAAAAGACCCACACATCAAAAGTTATCACAGTATAGTTTAAGAAATAATGAACACGTTTGACTTGTTTGAAAGAATTACCAGAAGACTCCCTAAAAAACACAAGTTCTTAACAAAAAAGAAACCTTTTAAAACAATGTCATTAGACATTTGTATGATGTTTAGTCATAATGAACAGCAATATGTTCAGAAACTCAGCTTATCAGTACAAACACCTCATACCAACTGTCAGGCACGGTGGAGGAAGTGTGTTGGTTGGGCTTTTATTTGCAGCTACAGGACCTGAGCACCTAGCAGTCGTTCTGCCAACCAAACACTCCTCCGGAATAAAAGCATTCTTAAATCAAATGCGAGGCCATCAGTCCGGCTGCTGAAGCTTGGCTGAAACTGGGTCACGTGACCGGACAATGATCCCAAACACAGCAGCAAACCCAAAACAGAATGAGTGAAAAGGAGAAGAATCAAGGTGGTCCAACGATCCAGTTAAAGTTCAGTCGAGGAGAACGTGCTCCCTAACACGGGGGAAGTCTTGGGGTTGGGGACGCTGGGCTTTTGTTTAACCCGAGTTCCTTGACAGGTTTCACATCCTCCATCATAAAGAGGAAATGTGTGGGTCGTTGAAATGCAGTCAGTTCAGATCTGGATCAACGGCACAGGTTAATCAAGTCCCGTTTAGTAAAATTGTCAAATATTAGTCTACATTTGGCCTCAATAGTTTTCACCTGGTAACGTATCTGTATCAAAGGAAATGTCAGTTTTTGCACTATAAGGTGTTAGGCTTTTTTGTAAAAGGATTATTGTTAAAGTGACCTGAGGTATGATATATATATATATATATATATATATATATATATATATGGCCGGACATTCACCGGGCCAAGACTGTGGTACTTCAAGTTAGCAGTGCCTGTATTGTAGAGCCACAGTGGATCTGCAGCTTCATGGCTTTCAGTTCTGGTTTGTAACTTGGGGAAAAAGAAAAGAGAACCATGATCAGAAAGTAATTCATTGGATTCATTGGACCAGGACACAGATTGTTCCATGACCAAGGAACCCAATTCCAGCGATGTGCTACATTTTGTTCCGACTCTGTTCGGCTGCCGTAGCAGCAACGTTTGTAGCTCTTTTGTGGTTCAGGACCACACAGACCACCTGCATCAAAGAGCTTATGATGCATACCTCGTGCCTTTGCTAGGAGCCCTTTGTTTTGTTAAGCACCAACCACTGCAAGAAGGGAACTCCTCCCAAAGGTAGCCCTTTATGGACCTGCTCAGACTCAGTAGTCCTGATGTTTGTCCTCATTTGAACACATGCATCTCTAGAACCAACAGTTCGCTCACTATCCAACGTGTTCCATGAACAAAGAACATCATTCACGTGTCCAGACGGTGGTTCTAATGTCACGGCTGATCGTTTACGCTACAAGAATATAGCCTTCAGTGTCTGATAAAACTGTTTGGCAAAATTTGACACTTTGCAAAACAGATGTATTCCAATATGACTGACTTGAATTACATTTACACATCTTGTCAGAAAAGCCAAAAAAAAGGTAACAGAAATATAATTAAGGCACTTAAATAGGATTTTTTAAAAATTGCATTACAGCCATTTCTCAATTTACCTCATAAAAAGGTGCAGGTTTTACATTTAAAATAAAAACAATCTGTTGGTGGATTTGTGGATATTCTCAGGGGGTTTAACCTTAAATCATTCCTTCAACTGTGGTCAGTTTTAAGTGTTTAAGCGCTAAAAGCTTACACACTACAGATAATCAGTAAAAAAGGCTTTAATAGAATTACAGATCATTACTTAATTTATTAAAACTTATAAGTTGCTGTGAACTCCTAAAGTAGCTTTTATTGGAATGTTAGTGGTCTGAAAGCTTAATTTAAAACAGGAATCATTTTAATTTTTTCATTTACATTGCAAACCCCTTTTCACAATAAAGGCATTTTGTCTAAAAAGCATCTATGTTCTGCCTGAGTGTTTGTTCAACGTAGTGTCTGAGCTATAGAATCCACCTTTTGTCTAAATAAAATAAACAAAAAATAGATCTTGATTTCACGTACAAAACTCCTTTTTTTAAGCTTAATGTGTTATGCTTGAATTAAATGCTAATTAAAGTCGGTTTGAAGAACAAGTGATTCGTTGTGATACATTCAGGTTCGTGTCCTTCAGAAGTGGTTCTGAAGAGTCTTTTCATGCGTTTACAGGCAGCACATCATGTTCCTCCTCTCTGCAGATTGATCAACGGCTTCCTTCAAAGTGACTGCAGGCGTGCTGCGCTCTACTGATCGCAAAAAAAAAAAAAGAACCCACGCATACGCACAAAAACAAAGAACTTGTTTCTCTCCCTCTCTTGGTTACGTTGTTGTGCCGTCCCATTCCTCTCATCTACAGCTTTCGTTCTCCTCTGATGATGCTCTGGTAGATCTGGTCCGTTAGGGGAACGTAGCTCTTCTGCTGGTAGTCCAACACGTAGAGCCGATCGGAGAGAGTGGAGGGGTTGAAGCCGCTCTGCACCAGCTGGTACTTCTGATGCTTGAAGGTGCTCGTCATTTCCATCACCTCCTGAGAGGGGGGTAAATAAGAGCATGTCGTCGTGTCAGGGTTCAAAAAAGGCTGCTGTACTGCACATATAAAAAAATGTGGTACATTTTCAACGCTTTAAAGGTCGTTCTACAGAGCAGAATTGTTGATTTCACAGATTATGTCCCGTACTAAATAGTTCACACTTAAGTAGCACTTATTTTAACCTCCTCCAGTGCTCCTTCATAATGTTTCTGATTCACACACACCCATCCAGTGCTTCTGTTGATACATTTTACACTCTATGTACAGCACTTTTATATTCTCACTCATACACTGATAGGCATATTACAAGGGGCTGCGGTAGCTTGGTGATCAGTGTCATGCTCTGTAATCCTGAGGCTGCAGGTTTGGGCCCAGGTTGTGTCAAGAAGGGCATCCGGCGTAAAACAACTGTCAAATCTTTTGTGCGGCCCCTGCAGAAGGGAGCAGCCAAAAGCTGAGACAACAACACTGATAAGCATATTCGGGGCACTGAGTGCATTTGGTGTATTGCCAAAGGACACTACGTCACACAGCAGGGACTCGGGATCAAACCCTTGACCCTCCAACTGGAGTACGGCCGACCAAAGCCAGCACTATGGCAAGACAAGTACTGGTTTCAAATAATTTGACCTAAGCCTAAATAATAGGCAATACTTAGCTCATTTAGTGTTGAGTCTTAGTCCTGGAGGGCCACTATCCTGCAGGTTTTAGTTGTTTCTCTGCTCTTCAGCAGGTCTTCATGTTCTGCAGAAGCCTGTTTATCACTCATTCAATTTAATCAGCTGTGTCAAAGCAGAGAAACATCTAAAGCATGCAGGATAGTGGCCCTCCAGGACCAGGATTGGACACCACTGACTTAGCTACATAACATCCCCCAATGTGAAAATGCAAAATAAATAAAATACCAGCTACTCAGCTAGGTGTGCTCATTCAAATCAGCTGCCAGAGGGACTTTCAAAGCTCACTAATTATGAGCCTTTTGGCTTTCCATACATCTGCTTCTCACGCTCCACTGCTGCCATTTGTGATCACCAGATGGCAGCAGTGGAACTCCAACGTCGTCGATACATAAGGAAAGTAAAGATAAAGTAAAAGATCATACAGATAACGATGACTGAGTTATTACTCCTTAAGGTTAATTATTAAGCAGATTTATTATTTTACACAATGTTTCTGTAACAAAAACTATTTATATTACTTCTTATATTTGTTTGATTTTTTTTTTTTGCCCTGCTGCACTATTTAAATTTTTAACTTTATAGAGTTTACTAAAGTTACAGCTTAGTTTGTGCTCTCTGTGTGCAAGTCTTTGGATCAACCATAAAAAAGACACCAGCACCAAAACGACAGTAGATGGAGTAATTCACACAGCAACCAAGAACATGGAGAGTAACGTAATCTGCTTTGTCTCCTTCAGAATTTATTACTCTGTTCTGCTCAGAGTTGGAAAAAAAAAAGATCAAAGCACCATAAAGATGAGTGCTTTGAAAGTGAGTGAATACATATTCATGCACCACTTTTCAGTTGTATATGGTGTAAAATCCAGGTTGTAAGGCTCTTTTTCAGACCTTCTAAGACTTTTAGCAGAACCGCCAGATTTCTGAACACACAAGGTACAGAGAAGTTATGAAAGCCTTTCACCAGTATTTAAACCAAAAGGTCTAATCAGACAGAGATTCACTGGGTCTTCATTCTGAATAATAAATCCTTTGTTGATCCAGAAATGTAAAAATGCTGCACTTCAACCTTTGACTTTGTCAGCTTGGTTAAAAGTCTCCGTATGTCTGACTGTTCCTGGTTGTTACCTGAAGCCTTATGAAGAGTGGGCGAGCGTACGCTGGTAGATCCCTCACTGCATGTTCGAACAGTTTCTCCCCATCAAACGAGAGATCTGGTCTCACAATCAAGGCCGCCATTCCCGCTCTGCCCTCATGCCCTGGGAACCAGATTGATTAGTATAACATCGGTTTTCACTTGACTGTTTAAAGTTAGTCAGTTCAGCTCCATAAATGCTGTTAGAAAAGTCATGATGTCACAGTTTAATGACTACATTAATGAGGTCAGTGTGGCGCAATCAGAAAGCAGTTAGTATGATTAAATATAGCAGCTGTAATTGTTGCTAACTGGCATTAAAAAAGGACTTGGAAAGCAAAGATGGGCACAATACCTGGTATTTCCACTCCGTACACATTGACTTCTTGGATAAAATCCACCAGCCCAAGAATCTCTGTTACCTCTGTGGTTGCAACATTTTCACCTTTCCACCTGAAACGGGCAGAAAAACAAAAATCTAAATGATTAACAATGTAAGTGTGGTAAAATCTGCAGAAAACTCAGAGACAGATTGGGTCAGAATTGGTACAACGCATCTTCCATTTTTAAAAAAAACCTTTACATCTTTCTCACTCTGTGTCTCTCCCTTAATGCCTTTTGATCACCTGCCACCAAAAGGCAAAGGGAGACGATAATAGAGGATGAAAGAATCTGTTAGCCAAATATTTTAGAATCCATTGGACAAATTTTAATGAAACTTGTAGAAAGTAATGGTACTTATATCGTGCCTTTCTAGCCAACCAGGCCACTTGATGGCTACCACTCCTGGTCTGTTACTGACCAGGAGTGGATGCCTGAAGACATCTCAAACATCTTCTCAAAGCGCACCTGAAAGTGTCTCCCACTCTGTCTTTGAAGCAGATGAAGCCCTCGTGGTCTTCAGCCATGAGGTCCCCTGTGTTGAAGTAGGCATCACCCTTCACAAAAACATCCCTCATCAGCTTCTTCTCGGTCAGCTGCTTGCTTCCAGCGTAGCCAAAGAAGGGGCTGGTGGCGCACACCTTGGACAGCAAAAGACCCGTCTCTCCTGAAAAGAACAATACGAAAAAAGAAAAACACGATTAAGGACCAGATCTTCTCGGGTGAAGTTATTGAAAATGTAGGAGGTAATTTAAAAAGGTTTTACCTCTTTTCACTCTCTGACAGAAACCATTCTCATCTTTCACTGGTTCATCCTTTACCATGTCGAACTTCACCAGATCATACTTGAACAGGAGCTACACAAAACAAAAACACGTTTCACAGCCAGCTATGAGGCAATATGTACAGTTGATTGCAAAAACACAACAAAACCTCTGGTTTGATGCAGGTTTTGTTCAGATATCATCACAGGCGTAACGGATGGCGCTGATACAAAGAAAAAGTCGCAGCTTTTAGGGAGATGAAGAATTCAAACTAACTGGGAGGAGTGTCTGAGAAATTATTTGAGAAAATAAAGTAGCCTTTTCTCAGTGTTACAGAGCCAGGAGCAATTAAAAATGAAGTTGTTTCTGTATCTTTGAATTTATAAGTTATAAGTTTCTCATTTTAAAGAAAACATCCAAGAAGCAGAGAAATACCTTTGAAAAGTTCAATAAATTGAGTTTGGACTGAAAGAATTTACTTTTACTCTGAGGTTTACAGTTATATAGCTTAAAGTAAGTACTTGTTTTCAGGAAATTCCCAAAATAAAAGTTTGTAACAAGTCGAAAGGCTGTGTATTCACACAGGAATGTAGTGTTTAGTGTACTTTGTATTATTGTCACAGAAATTTGAATGATCATATATTGCACTCACTTTCTGTACCTACTATATGTACACACTGAAAATAGCACTTTAACTTTATATGAGTACTTCCTGTTCAAAAAGATTCAGAATCACCTATTCTGCATAACACCAGAAATTACATATATAGTATTTTTCATATTCTGACTTCTAGTTTATTTTCTTTTGAATTTCATTTTCTGGTTAAATGTGAATGGATTCAGCACCACTACTATTTCCTTTCAGTTATTCCCAATTTCAGCATATGATCAAAGTTAAATGGTATCAGGATCAGGATAAAGTGAGACAGATATAGAAAAAAACTGTAAAAATGCTCTCTGTTGTTTTGGTTCCTATGGAACAAAGTAATATTGGGCATGTAAAAAAAAAAAAATGGCTTCTGTGTCATTGTTTCTGAAAAGCTCTGTATCTCGAGTTCACCAAAAACTCAGTTTGCGAGTAGATGAATGCTCCAAACGCAGCAGAAAATCTAATTTTTTATAAATATTCAGAGTAGTCTCAACAGGGCCGTATATTCAACAGGTAACGCAGGCTTTTTGTTTTAATCCTGCAGAGTATTTAAACTTTCTCCACCACTTATCTCTTGCTAAAGGTTTAGGTCAAGAAGGAAAAGGGTGTACAGCTACGAAACACCTGAGATTACAGAAGCAACAGCAAGAAGCTCAAGGTATTTTTAGGTAGAATTAGTGTTAATCCTCTGTATAAACGGTGGTGGAGGGCGTGTCTTTGAGTGTGTGTAAGATCAAACCTCTGAATTTACAGTAAAACTACCATCTGATGTTTCGTTCTTTATACAAAAGAAATCCTTTAATTTATTTTTTTTATTTATTTTAAATGACCATCCAGTTAAAACTGAATGTGTCTCCTGGGGTCACCTTATTTTATAACGTCCCTTTTACAATGTTTTGTAACATGTTAGGAGCCAGAAGGAGATGCAGCCTGAAAATAGCAGCGATTACAGCTAAATACATGGGAGTCACTGTTTTGTAACCCCACAGGCTGACAGCAGGTCTGCAGGTTGACATTAGGACGGCTAATCCCTACAGCAGCTTCAGGAAAGCCAATTCATTGCCCAGCCTTTTTAACTGCCTTAACAGATTTACACATAAACTTCATCAACACAGGCAATTAATTGCACAGGGTACCAATTAAACATGTCCAAACCCCACCCCCCATCTTCCCCCCAACACACACACAAGGCTTGTATATTGCTGCCGCTCATCCTGCAGATACTCACTCTGTAAAGGAAGTTGGAGCGACCCACCGTTCCGATCTTCCCCATGTGGTTCAGGAAACACAGGTTCCCCTCGGTGGAGCCGTACACCTCGCACATTCTAATGTTCCCAAAGCGACTTAGGAACTCCCGCCACACGTCCTGTCGCAGCCCGTTCCCAACTCCCATCTTCACCTTGTGATCTTTATCCAACTCTGTCTGATGGAGGGGGGGGGGAAGCTGGGATTACTTAAACAGATAACAAACATGGAAACATTCGGTGGAAATGACTTGGGGCATCTTTAAATAGAATTCTGACATAAGTGATCAGAGATCCTTTAATGTTGACCTCTACCTGCTCCTTATTGTGCCAATCTAAGAGGAAAGTTTACATTATTTACACCTGACTAATCACACTGATATAGAGCCTCTATAAGGCAGGATTAAAACAGTGGCTGAATGTAAAGTAACTCCAGTTGTGACTTCTTGCGTTGGCTTCTTATGCATTTTTGAATTTCTCTTCTCTTTTACAACTAAAGCTGTGCAGTGGTTTTCTTTTTAATACAATTAACACAGCTGTCACATTGATAAGCAGCTGTGCCATGAGGTAGCTGTAATACTCAAAGAGTCCCAGTGCTCTACCAAACATGGTGCCATTTTCAACACTACCCCCCAACACAGATTGTTCGATAATACCTTCAGACAAAGCTGCATGAAACATGTGTATTCACTGTGCATCACCTCCATTTTCAATCTGATCCATTTGTCTTTAGTGAAACGATATACCACAAGCTTTAAGGGTTGCCGAAATTAAACATTTACTTAAGAAACCTGCTCTGGATCCAGGATTTTATGTCAATTATAAATCTCCAGGTCATTTCAAAAGTTCTTGAAAAACTGCAAGCTTTTACACAGAAATGATGGGTTTGAGGAGCTTCAGTCAGGGTTTAGAGCTCATTAAAGCACAGAAACAGCCCTGGTGAAAGTTAATGTTGATGTCCTCATGGCCTCAGACAGTGGACTTCTGTCCATACTTGTCCTGTTAGACCTCAGTGCTGCATTTGATAAAACTGATCACAATATTCTATTACAGAGGCTTGAACATGATATTAGGGTCACAGGAAGAGCTCTAAAATGGTTTAAATCAAATTTATCTGATAGATTCTAGTTTATTTGTGTTAATAATGAATCTTTTTTATACACCAGAGTTAGTCCTGGAGTTCCTCAGGGTTCAGTGCTTAGACAAATACTTTTTACTTTATATATGCTTCCATTAGGTGAAGTTATTGGACAGCATTACATAGAATCTCCATTGTTATGTTGATGATACTCAGTTCTACCATGAAGGCTGATGAATCCAATCAATTAATTAGATTAGAAGTGTGTTTTAGAGACATAAAATCCTGGATGACTTTTAATTTAAATTATAAGTACAGATAAGACAGCTGTGGTTTTTTTAGATTTGAGCATCTTAGGAACAAAGTTTGCAGCCTTTTTAACTTCCTCTGGATGGCATTTATTTGGCCCTCACTACTAATATAAAGAACCTTGGTGTTATTTTAATCAGGATATGTCTTTCATCTTCTCCAATCTAATACGTTCCAAATGAGTAACTTCCTACACCAAAGTGACGCAGAGAAACTACTCCATCCATTGTCATTTTCTGGGCAAAATTACTAAAAGTTCTTATTATAATAATGTTCAAAAAAGATCTAAAGGCTGATTCAGAATGCTGCTGCAAGAAGCTTGATGAGAATTAGAAGCACAGATCATATTTTTCCTATTTTAGTTATATTTCATAAGCAATATTTCATTCTATTCTGTAAAATCCATAATACAATTTAAAATTAACTTCCTGACATACACAACCAAGCTCCGTCTTTTATTGAAGTTCAACTTTTTTACGACTTGATATTTTATATTTAACTGAATCTGATTGCTCTGCATTTTAATTGGATTGAACTGGATTGCACGTAATTGGATTAGAATTAGACATGTTTGCTTTTCTGTACAGTGGCCTGGAATGACTTGCTGTGAAATGTTTAAGAAATAAAAAAAAACCAACTCAAACTGAACTAAATTGAGTTACGTAATGACCGTACAGAGGCTGTAGTAGTCGTGCTGGTGTGCACACATTGACAGTCTGATAAAAGCTGGTTATGTGTTCTACGTGCTTCCATCTTTAATTTTCCAATCACTGGTGAGGACATTCGTGGTCAGTCCTCCACCCACACAGACAAATAACAAAGAAAGTCTGGACAAAGAGGACTTTGAGTCCACCCTCAGGGGTGAAACAGCCTGGGCCTCACACTGCGTGTTGTGTGTGTCAGTGTGTCCAACAAGTAAGGATACAAACATCAACACAAAGGCCGAGCTTGTCTGTCTGCCATAGTTGTGAACCGTGTTACTTGAGTGATTCGGCTGCAGATCACTATAAAGGAGTCTGTTGACAAAAGAAAAACTTCTGCTGGCTGCTCCAACTAATTTGCTTGCTGTATCATTTATTCAGAGGCATTACTTGTTCATTCGCTTTTTGTTGCCTGGTCTTTGGATGACGTGCGTAACGTGGCGCCACAATAAGATGTTGTTTTAACGGCGAGGAGTAGGACAGAACAAAAAAAATGAAATGATGTTTAAAAAAGGAATTTACTCCAGGAATGTGAATAATCTTTGGGTTTATCTGTATTATCTGTAAAACATCAATCTTTCCAATTTTACCTTTAGAACTTTAATACATTTAATTTTATCTGAAGGTGATTTAATGGCACATAATGACACAAATAAAATTCAGTATCACTGTTCATATACAAGCATTATGATATTTATGTAACGAACTCGTTTAAACCTAATACATAATTTTAAGTAAGGAAATGTGTGTTTGGTTGATTATTTCTATGTTCCACCAGTGCTTCTTGACAATAAATCGTATACCAGTGGAAAGTCTGTTTAATTCCCCCTTAAATGATGCAGATTTTGTTAAGATTATGCATCTCTATCCCAGCTGCAACTCCTCAGAGGTTGGTGTCTTACAGGAAAAAAAAACAGATAAAAATCACCTGATGGAACAAATTTTATTCATTTTTAGAAAAGCAGAAAATCTCCAGGTTTCAGAGGAATATTTAAATCATACCCTTAGGTCTGAAAAGGTTAACACTCATTAGTGAATGCAAAACAGATAACAATGGCCAAATTACCTTGGGTTGATTGCAGAGGTACCTGCAGAGTTCACCGATATACTGGAATATGGTCACCTTGTGTTTTCTGCAGTCAGGCCAGAACTGGGAGGCTGAGAACTTCTTCTTCAAGACACAGGTTGCTCCTGCCATAAAATAGTGTCATTATTTAAAATTATATGGTCGAACTTTTACTATCTTCTTTCCCAAATACTCTGTTTTTCTACTTTACACATATCCACTGCAGAAACAGAAAAAAAAAGAAAGTTAAATAGATTGTGATGACACAACGGTAGTGGGACTAAAACAACAGGAATAAAACATGATAAAAAGTAGAAGAGAAACACTTAATAAGCAGCTGTGAGGACAGTAATCTGAGGAGTTGACAGTGGCTGAGATTCATCATTCATCTGTGTGTGGGGGTGTTTATTTGTGTGTTTATCTCATGAACCACTGCATGGATTTTAATGAAACTCTCATGAAGAAATCACTGGATGTACATCTACAACTGATTAACATTTGGAGTCAATGCAACTCAAGATGGCTGCCACAGCTAATCAACTTTAGAAAAACACATAAATGGCTCTAACTTTTTACAGATATTGAGCTAAAATTTGGCATGGTAGTAGCTGAGAGTCATCCACAAGATGAGCGGGTCACCACTTCATCACAAGCCATACAGAGATGAACAACCACTCGTGCTCACGCTTACAGCTAGGGCCAATTTTAGAGTCGCCAATTAATCTAAAATGCATGTTTTTGGACTGTGGAAGGAAGATATATACTTGAGACAAAGACTTTTTTGGTTTTCAAACATGTTGGCCTTTTCAGGTCAGTTGACTGAGAATAATACTGTGACAAAAACTCATATCTTTAGACAGTGATGCTATAATGAAAAAAGAAAAAAAAAATGTTTTTGTTTGACAATACATATGTGGTGTTTAAAATGACAGGCAACTCAAAAACATGAAAAAATATATTGTTTGGGGGTTCCTTTGGTCTGAAAATATCCCATTCAGTGTTGTTCTGTCACTGACCCAGCTAAGAGTAGAATTATTCAGTCTATCCATCTTCATTTCCATCTAGTTTCCATATCAAATCATGCTGCAATTGCTTTTGACGTTCAAAGTAAAATCTCATCATTACTTATTTAGATCACTTCACTTCATTAACAAATGAGCTAATAATGCTCTACAGTACGTTGCTAAATTATTTACACACTGATTGGGATATTTAAACTATAGCAGGTTTTCAATAATTTTATTAATCAGCACCTGGTAGTGACACTCCAAGTTGTTTCGTAATGTTGCTTTTCTGGTCAGAAATGGATGAATATTATTAAAATGTGAGTGTTTGGGAGACAGTTTTAAATCACATCTTTTTATGACATTCATTGATACTGTGGGATAGAAGTAGGCAAAGGTCAAACTTTACCCCACAACTGTTGTTAGTCTCTGTATTAACAGCAACACGTCTGCCAAGAAAATAAATTTAAGTTTGCTGTCTTGTCTGCAATGACAGTGATCTTAATCAACATGGTCGGATGACACGTCAAGGTTGATAAGTGTGGACCTAATCTAAAAATAAGGCCCGATTAAGACCCAATGTGGTGAGTCTTAAAGTTAAAAGTGAAAAAAGGTGTACAAAGTTTATTACAGTTCAACATCTACATCTGTCAGGGCGATGACCTTTCCAAAGTATATTTGCACAGTTTTGTGAGAAGTTGGTGTCTACCAGTGACGGGCGATGAACTGTCAACTTTGGCCAAACTTGGAACAGGTGAGCCAAAATTTCGAGCTGTACTTTTTCCAGAACGACAAAAAAAAGAAGAAAAAAAAAAGTGCGATGGGCACACTTGCAAAGTTTGTATTTCTATCTTCATTCGATTATTTTGACTTCCAGTCATTTCTGTAGCCCAATCCAGACACTAACCCAAATCTTAACCATTACCAGATTACCAGTACATTCCTAACGTTAACTAATCTAAGTTCAATTCACACCTTAGCCCTAAACCTAAGACCTAACCCAAAAATGGTGTTCCATCATGTTAGAGCTGGGCTTTGGTCCTCATAAGGACTATCAAGCCTGATAAGGTAGGTGACTGTAAAAAATATAGGTCCTAAAAAGGTAACAAAAACCAAGTACACACTATATTCCCAGAATTCCCAATGACAATCCATTAGGAATGTGTACAAAGTAAAAATGGCAGAAGCTAGCTGCCATCTCACCAGCTGCAACACTTCAGGAGCTCAGGAGAACTTAGCAACTTAGGCCTCGTTTACACAGAAACACAGTTATACCAAAAGGCTATTTTTAGTTGTAATTCCTAAATAGATCCTTGTAAACTTGGCTACATTTCTAGAAATGTCTCAATCCACACAACAACACCAAAAAGCACCCAAAACGCTGTAGTAACTATGCCAAGCCTGTACGTGGAACTGTAACGCTGCCACAAGAGCACACTAAGCAGGAAACACATAAAAATTGCATGCTGGGTGAGAAATGTAAACACCGAACCCAAAGCTTTCTGTTCAATCCCTATTTAGTTCTCCTTTGTTCTGCTTCAAGCACGTGAAGTATGTTTTTTTTCAACAGCCTCATCTGCTAACTGAAGAAATAAAGCATACAAAGGTTTTACTGTAGTTGAGCAACTACATTCTGAAGCAACTGTAGCACAAACACAAAAATGGAATCTGCCTTTGTTGTTGTTACATCCGACACATTTGTGTGAAAGGTTAGGTTAGAGGTGGAGCTATGATATCATTTTCAAAAGGTTGCATTTTGGCTGTCTACACCAGTGATTCCCAACTCCAGTCGTCGAGGAACATTATCCTCATGTTTTAGTTGTTTCTCTGCTCCTCAGCAGGTCTTCAAGTTCTGTAGAAGCCTGTTAATCACTCAGTCATTCAAATCAGGTGTGTCAAAGCAGAGAAACAACTAAAACATGCAGGATAGTGTTCCTCGAGGGCTGGAGTTGGGTCTACACAATAACGCAAATGTGGCGTACCAAGATTTCTTTTTTCTCCAGAATCCAATTTCAAATTGTACAAATTCATGACTCCTAAAACACTGTTTCTGCAAAAAGCTGAAA
Source organism: Kryptolebias marmoratus (assembly GCF_001649575.2). Lineage (NCBI taxonomy): Eukaryota > Metazoa > Chordata > Actinopteri > Cyprinodontiformes > Rivulidae > Kryptolebias > Kryptolebias marmoratus. Next base: position 8,924,401 of record NC_051443.1, on the reverse strand, counting down.
CAACAAAAACATTCTTGAATATTCACAAAATGCCATTCTTGTGTGGATGGGACCATAACTTGTCTACTTTAATCTGTACCTCAGACCTTAGTAGAAACACAACAAACCAGGGCTCAAAGAAATGTTTTTCATCTAAGTCATCTAAGGTAATTAAGTACTATGATCATGTCGTAATCTGTTTTTATCATTTACAGTGAGTATATGTTGGCAAAAAATGCAACAATAATTCCTTTCTGAACAGTTCTACATTGTGATTTAAGTTAAAATTTTACAAAAAAGTGGAAGATCCAGGAAAACTATGCTCAAGGTCATCAGTAAGTATTTATCTCAAAAGACAACCAACAAAATGCCAGAGGTTGAGAAAGAACCTTTTTCCTGGATGAGGAAAAAGAAACCATTAACAAGGTACAAGATCTTCATGTACTTGTATTGCAAATAGAGAGATTTTGACATATGTGGACTTTGATCTAAAGCAGTAGGGGACAAAAAGATAGATCGCTACCCAATACGCTGTCAATGATCACATTTACTGAGTATCTTACACAGTGATAAATCATTTAGCTGAAAACCTTGTGTCGGTAGCCTGAATTTCAGCCCACAACAGAACTTTTATTTTTGAGAAGCCACAGAGTCAATCAGACTGTCAGAAACCCACAAGCAATAACACTTAGATTTTCTCAAGAAAGCTTTGCAAGATTGTCAGGGATTTTCACTTTGGTCACTGACTGTCTGTGGTTTTATTGTTGAGGACGGCTAGTTCTTATTGTTGTAAAACTGTACTGCACAACAAGAACTTTGACAGGTGGTATGAAAAACTAATAAAATCTAGGTTTATCTGTGAGTTCAGACAGTCAAAGGATGAAATAATACAATTTCCTTAAATCCATTTAATTCTTTAATTGAGAAGTTATCTGTCTTATAAGCACACAAAAAGACTGATGAACTCGGGCCATGTCCTCCATTCTGGTTAAGAGCTAATTGTATCCTTCTCTTGGTTACAGAAGGGTCTTTATATGAGCTGTAGACCCCACAGGTCAGGAATTATTTTTATTAGGGTGGACTTGGTACGCAATACACTGTCTTAAAGTTGTGTAATGTAGGTTGTGCAATTTATGTCTCCAAGTTTCAGCTAGCATGACGTGGACAGACATTTAGTCTATGGTTGAACATAACAGCTCTATGTGCAGTGACATTTTCCAAATCCAGCTGTGCTTGGAACGAGCACAAACCAACGATTAAAATCACAGATTAGTTGTATTTGCCTTCTCATTAAGCAGTCTTTTCAGAAGGATTACCTTTATGCTCTCTCTGTTAAACCCACTGCTCCAAAAGCTTTGTTGAATCAGTTTTTTACATTTCAGCAAAAAGCCACCTAAACTCGAATGGAAAAGGTTTAATGTGGTTCTTTTTTATGAGAAAACGTAGCAACAGTGATTTAAAACAATACTATCATTACATAATCGTCTCCAGCATCCACTTCCTGCTCTGAAGCCTCTAATTAAGCTGCCCGTTGAAGTGAAACAGCAGGTCCTCAAAGGGGTCACAGAATTTGGCAGCTTCCACTGCGGTCACTGTCTACAGTCCCTCAGTATGAGTTTTCGAACAGAATTCCTTCTCTGTACCTAACAAGGAACTATGATGAAGGCAATAAGGACACACACTTGTTCTTCTAAATCATTATAACATCTAGTTTGAGTCAATTTGGATAATAGGTATTTGCAAAACTCTGTAGCTTCTACTTATTTAATTTAATAGAGTAAAAGATTAAACCGCCTTTTCTTTAGAGCTGAGATAACTTTCACACTGGTTGATGCTTCTGCTATGCTGTCCTGAACCTACACAACCTGACAGAATGTGACTGGACGGTGGCAAATTTGGGAAACCTCCTATAGTGTGAAGGCAGTCAGGACATTGCTATGCTCTTAGTACTCCCTGCTATTTTTCACATCCCCAACATGTTCTCCTGCACCAACACTTCGATCGACACACCCACCCTGACATGAATCTCTCAGACTGCATCAGGATGAAGCAGTGGGCCATCGTGGTACTACCACCATGGGTCTTCATGAACTTTATTACGATCATGGTGATAGCTAAGGTATGAGGCCAGTGTGACTAGTCCTGCTTTAAATTCCTAATGACCAAGCAAAGCCAGTGTGTATGGTATTCATATTATGTTTACATTGGCTAGAAGTTTATGTCTGGGATTTATTTCAGTTCTTTAGAATACTGATATAGCAATGAAAATAAATGTTTGATCTATTGTGTGCAGCCACATTTGACATATAGGCTTCTGGTTTATTATCTGAGCCTGAATGCCTTCAGACTGAAATGTCTTAACAAATCATAGAGTGCATACCATAAAAACTGGTGCAAGTATACAGACTTTTTCCCCCCTAAAACACTAACTTTGAGAGACACTTTGCACTTAATCTTCATTGCTAAAAATGTACGGAATTCATTAGGACCACTTTTTGTGAAAACACCAAGAAATATTTATTGGTTTAAAGGCATTTCAAGCTGTAGTCATTCATGTCTTGTTTATGTCTAAAGTGAAAACAATTTGATCTCATAGAAAATTCCAACAAAAGTAAAATTTACTTGTCTGGATATAAATCATCAAAAGTAGAGAATAAAAGTAGCGATCCTTGAAGGAATGCATATCGCCCACCACCTTCCATGCCAAAGTTTTAAATAAAGAGCTCCTGTGATCTGTTAGCACTCGGTATATGTGTTGGGGATGACCACACCAGATTTTCGTTCAATGTCTGTACTGTAAAATTGACTCAGCTTTGGCAATTTTTGTGTTTACTAATATTGAAAGCCTAAATTATTCATCCTCTGTGTCAAACTCTGATTCTGATCTACATATTTGTTGATTAAACCTTACATCCTGGGTTAAAATAAAGCTTACAAACATCATGCAGACACATTATAAAGATTACCCAGCTCTATGGTTCCTCCGATTCCGATCAGGGATGCTGCGCTGTGGTAGAGAGGCAGGGGGATGTAAATTACATCGTCTTCAGTGGCTCCAAAAGCCCAAAAACCTGCTGCTGCCTTCAGACTCTGGAGGTGAGTGATCACTGCAGCCTTCGGGAGGCCTAAAAACCACAGAGCACATCAAAACAATGGCTATTTCCTTTACCACACACTACATTTTGTTTAATAATTCAAAATAATCTTTCAAAAATAGATATGCATGCATCTACTTAAACTGAGGTACAATTTTGTTTGAATGTTTAATATCATATGGATTTCAACAGGAAATAGGCTGTGCTGTACATTCTGCATAAAACAATTAAAAATAAATAGATTTCCTGTAAATTTAGTTTTATAGTGTAGTTAACAACCACTGGATTTCAGATAAATGATTCTATGTGAGACTTTCCAAACTTATTGTTATCTTTTTATTTTAACAAGCTTTTTATTAACAAAAAAAAATATTTTCAGGTTGTAATTAAGACAGGTTAGTCTCTTTTTCCCAGATGAACCTAAGTAACATGCATGTGTTTACATCACACTGATATTACTGGTCTAAGATGTGGTTCAGCATAGCTAGTGTGAAATATATACAAGCACAGTTAAAAAGAAGAAGAAGAAGAAGAAGGTCAAACTCACCTGTCGTTCCAGAGGTGAAGATGTAGAGGTTGGGGGTTTTAATACAGTTGGTGGCTCGCAGCACAGCTGGAACAGGCTGATCAGATGCAGCTTCAAGCTTGTCCAGCAGAGTGTGCACCATTGTGTGCTCACTGTGGCTCCTCATGGCCCACACCTGAATGTTGTCCTCCAGAAGACTGGGGAGGATACCATCCAGAGAATCCACCAAATCTAGAAGATAGAGACACTCCAAATGAGTGCACCGGCTTTACTTAGCCAGCTGATTACATTGCCTACATTAACATCAGGAGTGTGAGCGGCATGTGGTGACATCAGCACAAACAGGAAGATGATCTCATACTATTAGGAATTAGGAGAACATTGCATGATGACTCCTCACATTCAAGAATAAAACTACAACTGAAACCAAAACACACGAGTCTCGTGTCTGAAGTCATAACACAGAATAATGACCTTACAGGCACTCCACCTGTCAAGGACTATAAAATACATCCAGTTAGGTTCAAAAATATTTGCACACTGACATTTTTGTCACTGCTATGCAACCTTAATATAAGTAATGAGCAAGAAGTTCCTAGCTTCGTCTCATACTCATATATACAGGACACCTCATCTTAAACCTACCTTTACTGTCATTATTAACACTAAAAGTAGCTTTAAGATCGGTTAATGCTCCAAGTAAACCCTGAAAAAGGTGTGATTCCTCAAAACATGTGGCATTTAGCTGGTGTTATCAAGCAGTACATTTTAAATTCACCATCTTTTCCTAAATCTAACCAAGTAGCTTCATTTCCTAAACCTAAATGAGCAGCTTCAGTTCTTAAACTTAACTAAGTGGTTTCAGTTCTTAACCTAAACAAAAAGCAAAAGCAAAAGTAAGTTAATAACAATCTTGTGTTTATTGGTCATATGGCCATCCCCCCAACCACAAAAACAGCCTTGTTTTAAGGATTTTTACCAATTGTCCATAATTAACTATAAACAGTGATTTGTTTTGTAATGGCAACACTTGTTGAATTGGAGTGAAATTGAAGGCCTAGCATGCCTTGCAAAATTACTGAGTGTCTAATTTATCCTTTCTTGTGCTACTGACAAAAACAAATTTAAACGTTTTAAGATTTAACTCATTTTGTTTAATTTTGTTGTAACAGGTGGCCTGTTTAAATGATTAGTGTAACACAGAATTTCACTTATACAATAGTTTAGAAATTCTGCAACTGTTGTATGAAAATCAAATATTTAGGGAATTGAAGATTAAAGATTGTAACAATGCCATTAAATACATTTTTTCATGCACCTCCTTTCTTTATTTCATAGTCACTTGCTTTTAAAATGGAAATATTTAGTTTACCCGCAGTTTTAGTTTCTCACTTATTCCTAAATAGTGACTGTTTAGCTGGAAGGGGCAGGCTATATAGGTCACATTGTTCATTATTTATTGGACTTTTTCCCCAACTTTTGCGCTACGGATAGTTGTTCTATAATCTAAATCTGTATCTGTAATGTACACATTTAACAAATAACATTTTGAATCAAACAACCAACCTGAATGTAAACACAGATACGATCTCTAGACTGGTTACTCAGGAAATGATAGTCTTAGTGGAAAAAGGATATTTTATGCCAAAGTGCAAAGATGTACCACACTGAGAAATGATCAATCAAACACTTATAATGAGCTTCATGTGGCTCCAAAGACAAATGAAGAAGAGCACAAGTCGTAAGAATGACCCACTATTTAGATTGCAAAAGTGTTCTTTTAAAAAGGGACAAACTTAGAACAGTTTTCTTAAATATACAATTTCAAGTTCATTATCTTTAGTGGATGGACTGTACTGTTGATAAGATACAAGAGTTGTTGGTAAAGTACTAGATTAGATTTACAGGAACACACTGTGGTTTGGTCCCAGATGAGTGTTCAGATTGAAGTTGACGTTCTCATCAAACCTACCTTAATTCACTCGCTAACAGTTAATTATATTTGTGTATCACAGTTAAATGTTATTGTAAATTAATATTTTAATATTTTGAACACCTGCCTTTTTAAAAAGTCTCTGTGGAGACCTGTGTTACAGGTTGGAGTCCAAATGAAGACGGAGATGCACTTCTCGCTGAACTGTAGACTATACTTTTAAAAACTACCTTCTAACATCCTTTTCTGCATGAAATTTTCTTTTAGGAAGTTGTCTACAAGATTTTAACATGGTGGATAACAGTGGGCAGTATTGTCTCTGCTTTAAAGGCTCTCTTTCCATTGGATGGTCATCCTGTTGCTCTCTCCGCAACCTACACGACCCATTATACTGTGGCTGAACCACAACAAATTTGGAATACCTCCTTCAGAGTGAAGCTGAAATATTTTTGGTACTAATCAAACAGGACTTTCCCAGCCATTTTCTGCATCCAAGATGCTCTTCTGTGTCCACTCATGCAAGACTGACTCAGACTGCATCAGAATGTAGCTACCTTCTACAAGATTAACAACAATGCTACAGCCATGGGTATCATGTCTGGGCTAGATTGTTTCTATGATCTTGTCATAATCTCAGTTGCCTTGGCGGCAGGTCAACATGGTCAGTCCTGCTTCAGATTCTCGATGACAAGCCCCATATCATGAATATGCTGCCACCTTCTTCAAAGGGCTCCATGCAGGAACCCAATATGCTGCCACCACAATGATAAACCACCCCACTGTGGTAATTTTGTGATTTTTCAAAACTCCCCATGACCTCTGTCACATGTAATGTGGACTCCATTGTGTTCTTAATAGGCACCTGAAGGCCTCGCCAGGACCCAGCAAAAACCATTACGTTCTGGATGATTTTTTACGCCATAGCAGGGTTGTCATCCAGTGTGAAGAGGCTCAAGTTCTGAGCTGAGGAAGAAAATGTGTGCCCCAACACTTAAAGTGTGCTACAAAACTACCTGAATCTAAGTGAAATTCAAAATGTTTTTTTGATTTGAACCACCTCAACTGGCTTCTCTCGATGTGAAGGAGCAGCAGCTCTACTACGAGTCCCTCCCAAATAACCAAACTTCTCACCCTATCTCCAAGCTACCCTGCAGAGAAGACTCATTTCAACCACCTGTATCTGCAATCTTGTTATTTTATTATTTTATACCCAAAGTTAATGACCACAGTTGAGGGTGGGACCGTAGATCGACCAGTTAGCAGAGTTTTGACTTGCAGCTCAGCTCCCTCTTCGCCACAATGGGCCGGTAAAGAGTTCACAATACTGACAAAGCCGCACCGATTCAACTGTCGATCTCACGATCCATTCTTCCGTCAATTGTGAACAAGACCCGGAGATACTTAAACTCCTCCACTTGAGCAGTCCAAGTTTTCCGACTGAGGACCATGGCCTCAGATATGGAGATGCTGATCCTCATCTCAGCCTTTTCACACTCAGCTGTGTGAGAGCTGGAGACCACGGCACAATGACACCAGCAGGATCACATCATCTGCAAATAGCAGAGATGGAATCCTGAGGCCAATGAACCGGACCCCCTCCACCCCCTGGATGCACCAGTAAATTCTGTCTATAAAGGTCATACTCAAAGAGCACCCCCCTTAGGGTACTCCAGGGAACACGGTCAAAGTCCACAAAACATGATTTAAATGTCCTGTCCTGTCTCTTGTTTACATCCAAGTTAAATAATATCCCCATCATATGACCTAATGTTTAAACTAAGACATGAATCCTTCTCCAGTTGCACTAGTGTTGCAATGAGGACAGTGTCACTGACCAACATTATGCTTGTTTGGTTGAGCAATGATCTGTCGTCCTGTCACATGGCTGCAGCATGGTGAGTCCAATTAACTGCACAAACAGGAGTCTTTCAGTAAAACAAGGATAAAAGTCAAATAGAGCTAAACAAAATTTCACATAGAATCAGGCCTATCTGTAGCAAAAAAAAAAAAAACTTTAAACAATCTTACAAGTAGGGGTTCTTATTTTTTAAAACATACACTGAACAAAAATATAACCCCAACATTTTTGTTTTTGCTCCCATTTTTCATGAGCTGAACTCAAAGATCATTTTCTATGGACACAATGGGCCTTTTTCTCTCAAATGTTGGTCACAAATTTGTGTAAATCTGTGTTAGGGAGCCATTCTTCTTTGCCGAGATAATCGATCCACCTCACAGGTGTGGCATATCAAGATGCGGATTAGACAGCATGATTATTGCACAGGTGTGCCTTAGGCTGGCAACAAGAAAAGGCCACTCTAAAATGTACAGTTTCATCACACAGCACAATGCAGATGTCGCAGGTTTTGAGGGAGCGTGCGATGGGCAAGCTGACTGCAGGAATGACCACCAGAGCTGTTGCCTGTGAATTGAATGTTCGTTTCTCTACAATAAGCCGTCTCCAAAGGCGTTTCAGACAATTTGGCGGTACATCCAACTGGCCTCACAACCTCAGACCACTTTCACCAGCCTCCACATCCAGCATCTTCACCTCCAAGATGTTCTGAGACCAGCCGCCTGGACAGCTGCTGCAGCAGTCAGTTTGCATAATCAAAGAATTTCTGCACAAACTGTCAGTAACCATCTGACCCACTGTAAACAGACTTCAGGTTAAAATAGAACGAGAACAAAGAGCGCTCAAAGTTCCTGACAAATCCACCTTTTAGTATTTCTGACTAAATATGTGGTTTTAATTGAAAAAAATGTAAAAAAAAAAAAAAAAAAAAGCTCCATATTAATGCTCTGTCCTGAAAAGCTGATCTGTAAACTGTTATTTGGTGCTAAAGTTTATTTTTTTTATTAGTGACTAATACCATTAAAAATAGGATAATGCATTGCCCTGTCTGTGTGTGTGTGTGTGAGATTTGTCTGTTAGCAAAATAAATGATGAACCAGTGGACATATTTTAATGAAACTCTCAGAAAGTATTAATTGGATGTACATCTACAGCTGATTAACTTTGGAGTCAACCCCATTCAAGATGGCCACCACAGCCAACTGATCTTACAAAACACAAACACAGCTATAGCTCTGCCAGTTTTACAGACACTGAGCCAGATTTTGGTGTGGTATTAGCCGAGTCATCCACAACACATACCATGACTGCTAACTGATCAAGCAAGATTTTTGTTTAAAACTTTAACAGCAAGCCAGTTTCATTTCATATCGTTTTCCTGCACTCGTTTGCAAAAACTTTGTGTATATTTCTCTGTTTTATGTACGATGTTGCTTTGAAAAGCAGCTGAAGACTTTCTTCAAAACTTGCTTTTATTTAAAATCTGCTTATGATATGCTTTATTTGTTTATACGTCCGATTTTTATTATCTGTTTTTAGTTCGAACATTTGTCTGTGCTTATACTTTTCATGTGCCGTATAGTGAAGCCAGTCTTAAATAAATAAACTTTACTTGCATACTTGCTTGAATGTTTAATAAAAAGTGTTTTCTTTATTATTAAAGCTATATAAACTGCTTTAATAGGAGTATTTTTTTATTTTCATGGAATGTGTTGTGTGAGGAGTTTAGGGTGTGCGTTTATCAATAAAAAATAAAATAAAATAATCAGAAAGTGGCTTATTGGTGTATTGCCTCCTGTTCACTTTCTTGGAAAGTTCAGGCGTGCTGCATTGAACCAGTTGTTAGGGGGTCTGAATCAAACAGAGGAAAAACAACCCGAACGAGATCAGGTGGAAGAACCAGATTTCTGAGTCACCTGTCAGGATCTGAACCAGCAGGTTCACTGCGAGCTCAGGTCAGAACAAGATTAAATTAATTTTACAGGAAAAGTCCCGCTTTAACACAGACACGAGACCAATGAGGGCTTGAGACCAACGAGTTAAACTCCAGGTTTCCTGAGTGTGATATGACATGTGTGTGTGTGAGTGTGGTCTGCTTTTTGCCACCTTTTAGGACCTTGTCAGGTATTCACACCTACCTTGTCAGGACCACTAGTCGTTCTGGGGGCGAAGCCCGGTCCGAACATGGTGGAACATTTTGGGGTTAGGGGTTAAGTTGAGGACTAAGGTGTGAACTGAGTTCAGGTTAGACATGCACTAGTAATGGTTAGGTTTAGGGTAAAGGTCAGGGTGAGGCTACAGAAATGAATGGAATCAGCACACGGTCCTAATGAGGATAGAAATACAAACTTCTGTGTGTGTGTGGTGTGTGTGTTACCTGAACCAACTATGAGAGTTTTGGCTCCGCAGCAGTGGAAGCAGTGCAGCAAGGACTTGGACTTGATGTTGGTGTTCAGAAACGCCACCGAGCAGCCCACCTTCGCCAAGCCGAACCACACGCACAGGAAGTCGGGCTCGTTGTTCATGAGCAGGGCGACGCATTCGCCCTTCTTCAGGCGGACCCGGTGCAGGAAGACGCCGGCCAGCCGGTCGCTGCGCCGCTCCACGTCCCGGTACGTGTGCACGGTGCCCTCGTAGACCACGAAGGGCTTGTCGGGCACGCGCCGCGCCTGCTCCACGAACCGGTCCAGCACCGTCCGCACGCTGGACTTCAGCTTGGACAGCTCCAGATTCGCCCCGCACCTGACCACCTTCCAGAGAAACAGGACGTCCGTCCAGAAGTACGGGAAGCAGAGTTTCTGCAGGACGTGAGCGGACAGAAGCCCCGCGGCCAGAGTCCACAGCCAGCCCAGGGAGCAGCTCATGTCGGCGGCTGAGAGGAGGAGGAGAGGCTCGGTGGACACAACCGGTGTGGAGCGGGATGTTCACTACAGACTCACACAGCCGCACGAGCCATTCATAAACACACGCACACACGCAGACAGGTGATGTAAGCAAAGTTAACGGTGTCAAGTCTGACAGCGCGAGACAGGAACAGCAGAAACGATCCCTTCAAAATAAAAGCCTCCAGCTGACTGGGCGGACAGGGCACAGCCAGTCCTGCAAAGTCATGAAGAGCAGGCAAATAATAATTATACAGCAAGAAACAAAATCTACACAATAGTTTTCTCATATTGATGGTTAATGAGTCCTTACACAATAAAAAAAAATTGTAAGCAAAAATCGTGACCAGCTGACAACTACCACATGTGTTTTTTTTATTACGGAAACAATACAACAATGGTGACATCCATGAAAGAGCTGTTAGGGATGGACTGGAGTCCGGCAATTTGAATGTATTGGTGTGTATTTTTGCTCAGATTTGTTGAGTAAAGTATGTAGATACAAAGATAGGTCCATGCTTCCATGGACGCTTCCATGTGGTTTCCGGCAGAGTGTTTTGTTTACATTGAGTGTGGACCCACATTTCAGATTTGCACATCAGTATATCTGGGAAACTACTGAAGTAAACGCTTTCTATCTGCACCATTTGATATTGTTCAGGAAAACCTTTCATTTTATAGTTTCCAGTGAGTCTTTTTAACAACATCAACCAAAAAACAGTCTTATTGATTTTCAAATAAACTCTGAAGCTTTTATGGTTTTCTTACGATCTTACCCTCCAGAACACAAACTGACAGCATGTCCATCCATCCATCCATCCATTTTCTACCAATTATCAGTGGTAGCATCACAGAGGCAAACAGTTCCAGGAGAGACTCTCCAGCTCCTCCTGGGGGATCCCAAGGTGTTCCCAGACCAGAGAGGATCCATAATCCCTCCAGCGAGTTCTGAGTCTGCTCCTAGGTCTCTTCCCAGTAGGATGTGCTTGGAAAACCATCCTGAGGAAGATATTCAGGAGGCACCCCAATCAGATGCCTGAACCACCTCAGCTGATTCCTTTCGATGCGAAGGAGCAGCGGTTATGCTCCTCACCTTATGTCTAAGGCTGACCACGGCCAACCTACAAAGGAAGCCAATTTCAGCTGCCTGTATCCAGGAACTCAATTTTTTGGGCTATGATCCATACCTCCTGACCATAGGTGAAGGTTAGAATGTAGAAGGACCCATAAATTGGGAGATTTGCTTTTTGGCTCAGCTCCTTCTTCAGCACAACAAACAGGAGTGATGCCCTGCAGATGAGGCCCTGATCAGTCAGCCTATCTCCTTCTCCATCCTACCATCACTCAGGAACTTATCTCCCAGTTACTTGAACTCCTCCGGTTGAGGCAGAGACTCACCCCCTGACGTCCAACCCGGAGGGAGCATTTTCAACGTTTTCCACTTGAGAACTATTCCTCTGTTTAGTTATTCAGATTTTAAAGACATTATGTTGTTCGTTAAATGTTCATTAAAGATTAACACTGAGCGCTGAATGACTGCTGAAATTTGAAGAAACTCTAACTGACTTGTTGAAATAAAAAGAAGCAGGAGAAGAGATGAAAGAAGCAAAATATGAATTAAAAGGAGCAGGACACGAGATGAAAGGAGCAAGATTCTAGCTAAAAGTAGCAAGAGGCTTGCTAAAATCTTACTCAGATGTTAAAGATATCTCATGAGATTTTACTGGTGGTGTAATGATGTGCGAAAAGGTACTGATCTTTAGTGCTCTGTTCATCAAAGGTTAAACAGCACATGTGTGACATTTTTAAGAATGCTGTCATGTGTACTTGAGCTGAAAATGGGTTTGTTAATCATTTGTACTTGGTTTTAAAGTTTTGCTTCAATTCAAACCAACGCATTCAATAAAGATGACTCAAGTATCAGCTGACAAGATAAAAAAATATATTAAGTATAAGTATTTGCTTTTCTGGGATGCATAAACTTATGTTACACTGAATGATACACTGCAATGAGAAACAAGTTCTTAAAAAAAGTGGATATATACTATACACTCGCACCAAAACACTGGATCTTAGTTAGAAAAGATCATACAGTGATACAGTTGCCTTAAATTTTCATGCACTATTCACTCTTTATTTCAACATTCTTCTTCTCTATAGTCTTTGCTTTCAAAAGAAGAAGGGGAATGAAAACCCCCGAATGATTTAACATTCTGCCAAACGAACACTATATCTTATTTTGAAAAGAAAAGTCCCTACACTTCCTTGACGAACAGCACATTTTCGATGTGACTATCAAAGTGAGCTCATGTGACACTTGTTGTTGAGTGGGAGTGGTCCACAACCAGCCTCACTGTGTTATTTGGGCCCTCTCAATTATACAAACTCATTATTAAGTAGTAAGGTATGACCTGAGTGGGCTGAAGATCAGAAGAGCCGGACTGGTTAGGATTTGTTAAGGCTTTAAGGATGTAGCAGAGCAAATAAACTATTCTGACTGATCTTTGGTACGAAAAACCTTCTATATAAACTTTATCAAATAGGTCAAATAATCAAATCAAAAACAATTAAAATGCGCATCTTTTAATAACATTTTGAACTTACCAGTGCAGGCCCTTTACAGAGACACATTTAAAAAGTGGTAGTTTGCTGCCACCTGCTGGTGTGTTACAACACTGCAAGGCAGAATTAATCAGTCAGTAAGCAGCTCAGGCATTAAAAGTTGGAGACAGAACCACACAATAACTTCACTGTTAAATATACAAGCATATAAATTAATGCATGGCAGGTATTAATAAGTGTCATTAAAATTAAATAACCCCTAAATTCATAGTTGGTCATTTATTTGGGCAGTGCAAACAAGCAAGTAGTTTAAACTGCCTCTCTTATCAGCTGGTTGCACGAGTGGAGCCAAAGGGGTGGTCATCTCCAGCACCAGGTTTATCTTTGAAGCACAGAAATTTAATATTATTCTGCTCAGTAGTCCAGTTGTGGCTGACACAGGGGAAAAAATACTCACCTGTAAACATGCAGATGGGACTGAAAAAAACTACTACCGGCACACTTAAAGTAAAGTATAAGTTTGTGGGGCCAACACAGCCATCAACTCCATCTCCACCTGTTTGATGTTTGGCCCTACGTTATCCTGTGTGTGAGCAGCTTTTCTCAGTGATGGTGACGAGCAGAACCACACACTAAAAGCAGTTTTCCACCAGCTTGTTTATTTCTTACACACCTTCATTTTGCATTAATGTATTTTTAATGAAAACAAACATGAGCATATATATATATATATATATATATATATATATATAAATCAGGGGTAGGCAACCCTGGTCCTGGAGGGCCACCATCCTGCATGTTTTCCTTGTTTCTCTGCTCCAACACACCTGATTTGAATCAATGGGTGATTAACAGGCTTCTGCAGAACATGAAGAGGTGATTAAACCACTGAATCAGGTGTGTTGGTGTAACTGGATCTTCTCTGCATTGTGCTGGTTTTATTTAATGAACGGGCCGTAACACTGTTCATCGTTGAGACTGGTAGTTTCTTCTTTTATTCTGACAAAAAATGAACAGAAAACAACCATGTTATTGGCTGCCCGCTCCAAGTCCTCTCCCCAGGACAACATGACAAAAGGGCGCGGCGTCGGCGGCCATGTCACATATCTTTCAAAATAAACAAAATAAACCTTTAAAACAAATAACATACCAGACAAGAACAATGAACAGAAAACAACCTTGTTATTGGCTGCCTGCTCCAAATCCTACACAAAACAAAAGTTAACTTAATCAATTTATTTTTAAAAATGGATGTTTTTAGATTTAAAAAAATAATCAGTGCCCACCTCTCCTCAGGACAACATGACAAAAAGGGAGGGCCTGAGGGGCGCAAACAATTTAACAACAATACCTTAGAAGAAGAATAAAGAGGAGGGGCTCCCGATCTTGAACATACAGGGCCACAACAATGATGGAGTTTTCAAAGGTGTTCAGTCAGATAAAGGAAACAATACAAATAACAAAAAAAAAAAAAACAACATTTTGTGTAATTATACAAAACAGAAATACAACCCGGTTACACTGGAGCAGGGAAACAAGTAAAACATGCAGGATAGTGGCCCTCAAGGACCAGAACTGCCTACCCTTGGTATATATATATATATATATATATATATATATATATATATATATATATATATATATAATCCCTCTTCAACATCTAGCTGTTCATATTAATATTTCTGATTCAAACATGGTTGGACAGCAGAGTCCATGTTTCAAGTTTTGTCCCTTTCGTCTTTGAGTTTGACACAGTTAAAAGGCTGCAGGATCCACCCAGCTTCAAACCAAAGCGCCTGTGAAGCCTGTGTGCATTCATGGACGCAGAGGACTGCTACCTGTAAGACAAACTCCGGGAGGAAATGCCCCTCGCGGCGCCAGATGCTGAAAGCGGAAGTGAAGTTTCTGCAGAGCTGCAGGAACTTGTCGCAGAAGTTGTCTCCTGCGTTTCCAGCTCGTCGACATAAAGGTAAGTCAGTGGCGAAATTTAAAAAACAAACAAACAAATAAATTTAAAAAAAAGCAGAGAGAAAAAAACTCGGTTTGTTGACAGTTTTATTTTTTTTCTTATAAATTTAAAAACGACATGCTGTGACATGCAGACGCAGTTAATGGTTCATTTGTCACCATCCTTTGTTTTTGCTCCCACATTTTGGCCTGGGATGCGTGATAGAGATAGAAAACAAAAATAAAGCAGATTGTTCAGACTGGAATTAATTTGACATTTGTGTTCAGACCATGAACATAATAAAGTGTCTCCATGTCTGAGAGCTGAAGGCAGCAGGACCAGTTTTACAGGAACTGTCATCCAATATGCAGCCCGGATTCATTGTTACAGCAGTATCTTTTTCATGTTTTTACATTATACATTTGTGGTGAATGTGTTCTGTTGTTACGAGATAAGAAAGAAACAGAGATTTTAAACCATTTTTGTCTTGACTGAAGTTTTTCCCAGTTCGGTGTCTGTGTCCTGATGTGACCCAGCAGCCTGAGCTGAAGTCTGGGTTCATGTTTGGATCAGTGAGCAGCATCAGCCCCACATCCAGGTGTCCACACCGCTGACCGCTGACCGCACCGGGGATGGATGTGTGCACCAAGCAGGCGTGGGTAAAAGTTATAATGTAGGACCACGGTTTGAATAAAGTGTGGGGCTTTTTTGTTTGTTCTTGTTTATTTAGTTTTTATTATTATTATTATTATTATCATCTGCTGTAGAAAGGCAAAGAATGATTGGTATATGGTGCCTGTGTGTGTGTGTGTGTGTGTGTGTGTGTCTGTTAGCAAAAAATCTCCTGAACCACTGGATGGATTTTACTGAAACTTTCAGAAAATAACTGGATGTAACCCTGCAACTGAATAACTTTTGGAGTCAATCTGGTTTAAGATTCCCGCCACAGCTTACTAACCTTAGCAAACACAACATAGGCTGCAAGTCGGTCAGTTTTACAGATATGGAGATCAGATTGTGTGTGGTACTAGCTGGGAGTCAGTGAAAACATTCAGCGCTAACAAATCACGCATGAGGTTTTATTAAAAGTTTGATTAAAACAAATGTAACTCTGTCATTTCTCCATATAAGACAATACAAAAGTTTAAAACCATGGCGTGAAAGGCAGCAGGGTTTCAGTATCCTCTCCTCTTCGTTCTTCTCAGGGGTGTGCCAGAGGAGGCTGTGTGTCGGATCTGTCATGACAGCGGCGTCCAGGAGGAGCTGCTGTGTCCCTGTGAATGCGCCGGGGCCCGGGCTCCGGTCCACCGCAGCTGTCTGGAGCAGCGGCTGGCTGCCTCCAGGACCGGCTCCTGTGAACTCTGCCACTGCCGCTTCGCTGTGCGGAAGAAGCCCCGGCCGTTGCTCGAGGTACACGGTGCTCCCGTGAGAACTGAGCTCGTGCGCAGGAAGGTGCTGGAGCTGAGCTGTCGTGTTTGCTTGTGACGCAGTGGCTGCAGATCTCGGGACTCCAGCAGGAGACGCGTACGCTGTTCGGCGACTTGGTGTGTTTTCTGCTCATCACTCCTCTGGCTACCATCTCTGGCTGGCTCTGCCTTCGTCGTGCTGTGGATCACCTTTATTTCTCCAGTCAGCTGGAGGCCGTGGGCCTGATCGCTCTGACTGTGACCCTCTTCACCATTTATCTCTTCTGGGCTCTGGTTGGTATAGACATGTTTGAATGTTTTTGAATTATTAAGCCAGTGGAGAAAGTTTAGGACCGTTTGATGTAAGTTTTAGATGTTTGCACAACTTCATCCCAAGCAGGACTAAACAGTCCCTGAAGCCCACAGACAAAATAGTGGGAAGGAGATGACACTGTGCAATAATCAAATGGACAATAAAGTTGGCAGTATGGGCACACTGAGAGTTTCATGTCAGCAGGGTGTGACTCGCCCTCCGGCCTGCATACAAGCAGTGACTCAGTGCAGAACGGAGTCGTACAAACTTTTGTATTCTCTCTTAGGAAACAAAAGCTGGCCCTCGAGCTCAGCGCAGACCAGCACTGGGCTGGAGTGGATGTCCAAGCTGGTTCCCGTTCAGGTTCTGTTGGGGGACCTGGCTGGTCACGGAACGACCGTAGATGTGTGCTGAAAGACCGCACCGGGGTGCTGTATCAGAAGAAATAAGATGTGTAGGAAACAGATGCTGCTGACACAGTTCTGTGTCGTTATGGTCTCTCTAGTGACTACCAGAGGCAGCCTAAAGTCAGACCCCGAGGCCCTCCTTACCATGATGCCCAGAGTAACACCAGTGTGTCTCTCCAGAACATCGGCAGGATTGATCCTCTTCCTCCTTGGCACTACCGTACATGCACACTCCGGCCATCATCAGACCGTGCCTCCAGGTTACGACACCACTCTCCTCTGCTGCTAACGGCAGCCTACACATGGGACGGTGAACCCATAGTCCGGCTGATGCTAGTTGTCAGAACATGGTGTGGGATGACTCGGCGTGTTGTAAAGAGTCCGACACATGTGTCTGATGCTTGGTGGACAACTATACAACCATCCTTCCTTGGTGAGGCACCCACACACCTTCATGTCGTGCCCCCTGGTTCCAACAACGGGCCACTGTGACACCTGTCCACTCCACATACCAGGCACAGTCTGACCTGCTGTCTTAAAGCGAACCCACAATGTGACCTCGATCCGATTCCACAAAGTGCTGGTAAGGCTGTTGAATGAACCTCAGACACTCCAGCAACTGCCTGATAACACCTGCCGTGCCATCACTTCTTGTGCCTGTTCTAGACATGCCAGCTCCTTGCAAACTGAGTCAATTACAGACCCACCACTGGCCTGCACATGGACCAGACTGTTTTTGGGTTTTTTTTGTCAGGATGTGCTTGCTTGCAATGAACCAGTGAAATAGTTTTTTTCTTTTTTTTTAAAGAGCTGGTGCCTCCTCCAGGGAATAACACAAGTGGGGTTCTGTGAGGTAACTTCAGGAATCCTGGAAACAGCTTTAACCTTAAATATTGTAACTTTAGCATCAGATGGTTCTCTAAAAGATCTTTTACATTGCAGTAAAATATAACTTTTAAAGTTTTTTTTTCTAGAAAAATAGTTGATTTTGTGGCCTGCCTGCAAAACTGTGACGCAAATATTCATTTGTCTTTCGAAGAGATGGCTGATATGTCAGGCGCCTAAATTTTAAGTCACCTAATTGAAGCTGACATCCTTCTGTGTTTCGTTCTTTCCCTGCCAGGTGTCTCTCGTGTCTCACTGTCGACCGCGCAGGGAGTGGCGTCAGTCTGGTCAGAGAGTGACCCTCCTTCCTGGGCCACACGGTGAAAGGTCATCGCAGCATTCCCTTCGGAGCGCCCAGCAAAGGAAAGAGCAGTTTCAGGTGTTAATGGTCTGAGCACAGAACAGCACCCCCAAGATATTTAATGTTCAAATTAACTTTATTAAGGTTTTTTTTTTTTTGCTAAAATTTACTCATTTTGAATTTGATGCCTGCAACATGTCTGAAAAAGCTAGGACATGGACATGTCTACCACTGTGTTACATCGCCTTCATTGGAATTGGGGTTTGTAATCTGACAGCTGTTTAAGTCACATAACTCATACAAACTTCTACAGCTTGATTTCTCTCACTTTCCCTCTGGTCTCTTTAAGTCTTTATATGAATAAAGATATATTATCCTGAAATTAATATATATATACTATTTCAGATAAATAAAACGTTCAGATGATTGTTCTGTTTGTATTCAATAAAAAGAACAAGGTATTTGTTTGTTTGGAGCAAACAGGTCTAAAACACATGAGGTTTCTTTTTCTGTTGAGAGCAAACAGCACAAGAGCACTTCCTGTTGCAGCTGTGTGTTATCACACTTTATCAAGTGAATGCAAGTCGAACATGTACCCTGAAGAGTGGCGTAACTAGCAGGTTTCAGTTTCTCCTAACTTATTTCTAACCATCTGACTGCTCCACGGCAAAACATCTGCTTTTACAGAGGTGCTCACTGATGACCTTAGAAACACCTGGCTGCTACTTACTCTCTTTTTTTCCCACTCAGAAATTATCCTGTGCACCCTGAGTATTTTACAATGAGTTATTCTCGTAGGGAAGCACGTGAAATGTTCTGCACAAATACAGGTTGTATCCACTTGATTTTTAGAACCTTGTAAGATGATTTAAAGTGTAGATATATCAGCCTATCGGTTCAAATTCTGCTTGTTGGCAGACTCCTTTTTTTTTAAGCGGATTAACTGATTGGAGTGGAGGGTTCATTATCTGGTGTCCCGGTTCTGTCCTATCGACTGACATAAATCCACCCATCGGTTTTCTGTTTTCACCAGTCGTGTTCAGGGTCAGCCGGGGGGCAGATGGTATCCCAGCAGTCCACGGGGGAGAGACAGGTCACCTGTCCATCACAGACACTCACTCCTCAAAAGGGGCTGCTTACATTTAGTTTTGTTTTTAAGGCTCCTAATTAAATAATCTAAGTGATTTAAACACTACTTTAGATTATCAAACCTTATATGTCTGAAGTAACTCCATTACAGAGTCTGAAGCTGGTTCTGTGGGTCCGGTGGGCCTGCTGAGGTCCATCCCTCCAGGCCAGAGGTTCAGGACAAAAAACAAAAAAACATTTTTATTGGCTGGTGAGGTAAAATCTTAGAAGTCTGCCTTGATGATGTACAAGAAAAATACTCTAAACTCTTTTAATCGTCTACGTTTTGACTTCTGATAAGTGAGACAGCTGCAAAACTGAATTTTTACTCTAAAGCTTGATTTCCACAAAGGAATCTTTCAAAGCAACCTAATAAAAAGATATCACTTATATACCAAATATCATCTGATCTGATGCATCAGAACTTTTCTAACCTCAGTAAAATGTGGTGTCGGCAGTAACAAACTCCATCTTTGACTAAATTAAGGTCATTAGTCGTTAATAAATATGAACTGATGAAGATTTCTTCTAACCACTGAATAAGGTCGCACCTTCATTAAACATCTGCTGAAGGTTTTATGGTGAGATCTGAGCAGAAGTGAAGAAATGATGCCAACTTTTTACCTTGTTCAGTGGAAATTAAAGGCCGTATATTTATCCAGAATCTTAGATTTTAAAAAGCTTTAACATGATGGCATCACTTGAAATGTTTGTAATTGTTTTGAAACACTCCTCATTAAATGTTATTCTAACACCTTTTTGTTGTTTTGTGGGTCAGAGGAGTTTTAGAGCCACTGCTGCAGACAGCAGGGTCAACAAACAGGTAAATGTTGCTCCAGTTATGTTGAACTTAGTGACCCACCCACTTTCAGTCGGGCCCGCCTGGAAAGTCCTTTCTGGCTACACCTCTGCTCCTAAGGCTCGTTCAGAAGCACCATTTATCCCAACACGCTTGTTTTCGGATTGTAGGAAGAAAGCCAAAGAACCTAAACACAGATTATAATCTGAGCGTCAGAGACTTCCTGGTTGTTTGTAACAGAGTCGATTCAAACAGGGTTTTTTTTATCCACACAAGATTTTTTTATTTAAGTTTATAACAAAAGGTTCATTTTATTCATTTTCATGAAATAATGTGCTTATCATAAGGTAGTGAACAATTTTATTATATTGATTTTGTCATTGATTACTAAGCACAGAAAGGGAAAAAAAAAACAATTTTAAAACTAAGCATGGAGCGTTGAACAAAGTATTTTTAGCATTATGAACTGGTAGTCAGTCTTTTGCCAGAAAATGTCAGTATTAAACTGCGTGACGCGTTTTAAAATAAACATTTTTCACACAGAAAATTTAGAAACATGTTAATATAGATGCTGAACTTGTTGAAAGCAGGTTAAAATGAAATCTGAGCAGACGGCAACAACTGAATCGCTGTCGTTTCTGATGTCAAAAAGGTGAATAGATTTTTTTTTTTTAAATGGGGAAGCACAGATTGATTTTATCTGACATTAAGTATCCTGCTGATTCCTGGAGGTTTCTTCTTGGACCTAGTTTTTTTTATTTTTAAAGCACCATTAGAAATTAAGTAAAGCAACTAGAAGAAAACATTTATTCATTCAACTATGATAACAGACAACTACAGCATGCATAAAAACACGATGCAAAAGGTACATTAAACACTTCAAATATCAAAAGGTAATACAATCAACAATTCGGCTATTGGTGTTTTGTTTTGCAAAGTAAGTAAAGAAACTCCGGCGCTGCGTGACATGAGTGTGTGAAGTCAAATCTACCAAGTCAATCCAGTTTCCAAACGAGAAAGAAAACCACCACACACATTCTGCGTAGACCAATGAATGCTTTAGGTCCATTTTTTGTAGTGTCTCAGGACAAACGTCTGACTACATAACCACCAGGAGTCTCCCCCCTCACCTTCAATCCTGTTCTTTTAGAGAACTTTAACAAGCAGTCTTCTGATTCCCTCAAACACAATCATGGCTATTTTGTTTTCTAAACTGCTAAATAACTACCACCGAGGAAAGGCTTTTGAAACGGGCTCCTGTCCGGTCGAGCTCCAACCTGCTGGGACGCCTCGTTACGCCAGCCGCTGCTCCAACAGGGCTGGAAACGGTTCTCCTTTCACCTTTCGTCGCTGCGGGACGACTTCAGCCGATAAAACAACGAACCTCCCACCTTAACTAATTACTCTCAACCTGTGGCTTCTCCTAACTTTAATGATTTAAAACAAATGCACTCAAAACAACAAATTTAAAGACTTTAAAACCCATGTTATAAAAATGGCGTTCTCCTTCTTCGAAGAGACGTCCTGTTCTTGACCTCAAGACAAGTTCTGGACTTCTAAGGAAACAATTACTACATTATTTTGGTTGTTCAGATGGGAAAAAAAAAGATATACAAAAAGCAGTGAGATTATTCAGACAAATGAAGTAAGATAAAACCATGTTTATAGCTGAAACACACTAAAAAAAAAAACAAAAGATAGAAAAATAGTACTATTATAGTTGGCAGCAGAGTGGCTGGGCTCAGAGGAGGAGGTGTCTTGGTGGAGGTGGATCACATGATGGCGCAGTTTCTCTTGGCAACATGAGCGCCTCCCTGAAAGCAAATAACATCATGTTTGACATGTTCCTAAAGCAGCAGGCTTTAAATCTTCCTATCTGGATGATGAACACTGCAGTTTGTGGTTTGAAGAAACGCCTACATGTGAGACAATTCACTTGTTCTTAGTATACAGGAACATTAACCAGAGAACCACCAGTGGCTTTCTAGATTTTTCAACTTTTGTACAGCCTGACCGACCAAATCCAACTCTGACCCGTCCTGATTTCTATATTAGAATGATAACTGGCAGCATACAATATATACCCTTTTCTAAATTTAAACAGGTTATTAGACCTCTAGATGTTACTGAAAAAATCTAAAATAGTTCAAGATAGACGGGCACCAGCACCAAAAGATCTACAGGAAGAAGGCGAAAGAGGTACAGAAGTTGAAGGAAGTTTGGAGGTGACAAATAAAAAATAAATAAATAAAAAACAGTGAGACCCAGAACCAGGATCGATCAAACTCAGCTTTAATGTGCAACATAAACTAATAAAACTGACAGTCAGTGGAGGACAAAGCTCCAGGTGAACGAGGGTTAAAGTTTCACAACTTTGTCCCCACAAAGGTCTACTTATAACCTCAGAGTATCAACAACTCAGCGATGCAATCAGGATTTTAAGTCAGCTTGACAGACACTCAATCAGGGATTATCCTGGTCTAGTTTTGAGATCATTGTTTGCCTTACATATATAAAAGATAACACATAAATCTGATGCATCTAAAACAACCACAACATGAACACCTTGAAAAAAAACCTGTAATAGAAAACTGTAGCCACTCTAACAGCTGTGAACATCAGGAAGATTACCTACTGTTGTGGTTTCATTCATGTGAGGAAAACATGTAGTATATAAATATAAACTCCATCGGTTAAGAAAACCCTGAGAATGTGTGTTTGCATTATGTGCTGATTCTCATGGACCGAACGCTTCAGTGGCTGCTTTATCTCGACCACAGATCAGGAGCTGAGGTCCTCTCAGTGACCCGGATCCTTCATCAGAACCCTGATTTTTTTTTTATTTGCAGACTTCAAAAACACATCTGCCCTGGATGTAAAAACTAAAACTCACCTGCTGTTGGAACAGCTCTTCCTCGATGACCTCTATTTCGTTGTCATCTTCCTCTACCTGCTCTACTGATGTCTTGTACATGGTGGTCCTCTTTGCCACTTCCTGTAAATAAAAATAAAAAGCGTTATTGGATTTTACCTAACAATGGTGGGTAAAAAGGGCAAAAAGGATAGAAGTGCAGAGGAATATAGTCATGACAAATACTTGTCAGCACTATGATCTACTCAGACAGCTGCAACAAAACTCACTTCTCCCTGTGGGTTCATCAGCACCACGCTGACATCTTCTCCTGGGCCCCAGGAGGACTGGTTCTTCCACACCAGGTCTGTGGGAGGTTTGGAGCTCACACCAGCATCAGTCGCCCAAATCTGCACACAGTAAACACCAAGCTGCAGTCACCCTAGCACCCCACATGTCGTTATACTGACAAAATGCTGACATTAGTGCTTATAAAATCTAAAGTCTAATCTGCTGTGAGTTACAACTGTTGCATTCAAACTCCTGCGGTCCAGAGAAGGTTGAGAGAAAAAAACTAAAAGTAAGAATCTTAAAAAGGTAAGCTCCTACCATGACTTTCTGTCCAGCCTTCAGGACATATTTGGGTGTAAACTTATAGGTGGCTGAAGCATTTCCAATAGTCTTCACCATCTCGTACCCCACCATGGCCTGGTCCTGACACACGCAGGAAAACAAAAACATTTAAACCATGTCAGCGCACATTCTTCAAAGCTATGCAACTTGAAACGTGCAGCGGCTAAACCAAAGGAGCTTACTTCATCTTCAGCGTTGTGGAGGCAGATGAACTTGCCGTCGGTGTCGATCTCGTCGATGCAGATGGGTCCTGTGGCTGAAGCGGAGTGAGCGATGGACACCGAGCTACTGGCTTCCTGTTCCTCTACGTCGATGCGCTTCCTCTTTCCTTGAGCGGTCCGAACACTGCGACTGCTGGACGAGGCTCGAGATACTGTGACACGGGATGAAGGACTCGGAGACAGCTTCAGTCTGGGGGGGAGGGAAAGACCAGTGTGAGCTCAATGTACGGCAGCTCGGATGGAACAGGAACTTTATGAATGTGGTTGCAGGTTCGTGGTTGGTTACCTTTCTTCCTCTCCCTCCAGGAGTTTGCGGTAAGCATTGATCTCCATGTCCAAGGCCAGTTTCACATCCAGCAGCTGTTCGTACTCGTTCAGCTGCTGCTGCATCTTGGCTTGAATCTCTTGCAGCTCCAGGTCCTTGTCGGCCAGCAGTTTGCGGCTCGTGTCTTTCTCCTGCCCCAAAGCTGCCTCGAGCTCTGCGATACGATCTCGCCAGCCACGGGTCTGAATGTATACAAGAAGATTAGGGTCTCAGGAGCAGTTTGACACAACAGGCAAACGACAGATCCAAGATGACATTTTTAACAGACACTTGAAGTAGGTCATCTCAACAACAATGCGGACTGACCTGAAATACTATAGCCTCTTTCATACAACACTTTCAAGACAAAGGAGCTTGTCTTTGAGGCTATACACCAGAACCGTAATGTGAAATGAGCTATTTTTAGAAAGTTAATGTTTCCAACAGAAAGGCCAATGTGGCGATTTAGGTGGCAGCAAAATAAATACATAAATAAATAAAATGAAACAGTTTAAAAGATAAAAAAAGATGTCAGCTGAAAGGTGTTCCAACTGCATCTTCATCATCTACGTCCTCATTTATCACATTCCTAATCTTGTAGATTATAATTACCCCAGTGGAAAATATTTAAAGAATATAAACATGTATATTGTGGTTTGCGCTCTTGACAAAACGTAATTAAATACAACATTTGTTCTCTACTAAACCAGAGTTACAAAAAGTAATTCTTTGGAATATTACTTCAGCATGCCTGAAATGTCTCAGAATGTCTGTCACACCTCAGCTCTATTTTACAAACTGTGTGCACATAGTTAATCCTGAGAACACAGATCGAGATCCATTCAGCCACAAGATAAAGGCTTTAAGGAAAAAAAAATGAACCTAATAATTAATTTTGTAGCTTCTACATTTTGCCACAATTTAAAAGTTCTGATTTTAACATCATAAAACTAAAATGATTTCATAAAGGCATACAATAAATATATATTTTTTCACATTTCAGCTTGTATATAATTAATGGGTCTTGACATTGTCAAAAGCCACTACAAAGAGATCATTTGACCCAGACAGGAAGTTCTTCACAAGTGCATATCAGCCTGAGGGTTTTTGTAAACACAACTATCTAAAAAAAAAAACAATTTTTTTTTTAAAACAAATAGAAACTTTGTGATAAGATGAGCTCCAACCTCCTTCTGCAGTCCTGACAGCTGGGCGGTGAGGCTCTCAATCCTCAGGGCAGACTCTCTGAGATCCTCTCGGGCCATGTTGGCTGATGCGCCGTTCATCTCAGAGAAACGTTGCAGGTCTTCGAGCTGAGGACAACAGAGTTCAAAAACCGTCAGCGTCATCAACTCGACGTTCTCTCCGCAGCTTGAAAAGAGGAACTGAGACGTGCGAGCCACTTCCGGACGTGCAGGAAGTTAGTAAAGGCTTATTCGTTCTCGCTCTTGCAACTCGCAGTTTTACTTCAGATTGTTGTGAACTTGCGTAATTGCAGGTGAAGATTATTTAAAACTGGCCTGTCAACATATTACAGGAAGCACAATGAAAGCAGATCGGCAAATATAAATATGTTTTCCAGATATTCTTGCATTAAGGCCAGAAATGTTAAAGAACGACACTCATCTTATGGTTGGAAGCCTATGCAAACCAGTCACATGGCAGACTTTTTTATGATGCCAAGAGTTGGCATTTTGTTGACCAACCAGTGTCAGGGCATCATTTATTCTAACCATTTCAGCACACTCTTCATTAGCAGCTAAAACCAGTTTCCTGAAACGTGAACAACTTTAACCTAATCAGTTCATCGTAGCTTCCTTCACAAAAAATAGAAGCGACAACTTAAAAATAGAACGCCTCCAGCAGCGACCTAATGGGACCACACCGTTCAATACAACTAAGGTGAACATCTGTAACATTAATGAATTCACATCTGCCATGTGAGACATTGGATCATGAGTCGAGGAACACAAAAGTCATAACTATACAAAATAAAACTTAGTGACGTTTCTCATCACCAGTCAGGTTTATGTTAGATGTACACAGAAAGGAACTGATCTTAAATTTAGTTATATTGTGTTTTTCAATGAGGAACAAATATCTGCTGGTCTATTTTTAGGCTTAATTACAGTTAAAGACACTGAAAACTGATATTTTAGCTAACAGTGTTGGTCTTTTATAAGCTTTCAGAAAGCTCAAACATCGATTTACCACGAGCTGGGACACAAAGGGCCAAATCTCAACTGAGTGGGTTCAAATCCCTCCATGTTTGACAATGTTCCGAGGCATATTCCAGGAAGGATGTTTAACAAACTCAGAGTTTATCCATCAACTCTGAGTTAACTTACTCTGAGCAGGAAACTTTCACAAAGGATAATTACTTTATGGTTAAATATCTCAGAGTTTCTTAACTTTGAGGTAAGAGCGTACACATGTGCAATACAAGGCCATTATCATCGGATCGCCAACACCTTGATTCACCATGGCAACGGCAGAGAAAAACAGTCGGGCTGTTTCTAAATACCAAGTGAGATAAGATAAGTACGTTTGAAGAAAGGCGCAGCTGATAACGTCGCAGCTCAGATAAGCTTTAATTCATGTAGACTGTTTTTAGTAATAATTTAATTTTTAGCTTTAATGGTAAATAATTAAAATGATTAAATGAGTCACATTCGTATGACAATTAGTCAAAATGATTATTTGGAAAAGAAAGTTTACAGGAATGTGTCAGTAAAATAATATTCTCAAAATCATAAACTGGTTTTATGGTTTATATTAATTACTGAAACTACTTTAAAAATAATAATGGTCAGTGACGACAGGTTTGATTTACAAGCTTGTAAAGTTGAAAGAATTTAACAGGATGCTTAATCTTTTTATATTAACCACTAAACAGTAATGAACATTAGTTAATCTCTCAGGCAGCGTTTTCTGAGACTATGAAAAACAAAAAGAAAATTTGTATTTAGACCACAGAATCAGGAAAGTGGACCCAGAATTTCTTTTACAAGAACGCCGGTCAGAGTCAGTGGATTAATAAATTCAAAACTGCTTCATTGGTAGGTTGGGAATAAGAAGCTCAAATAAATGTGAATTATTTGTCCTTATTTTGTGATGCTTGTGGAGGCACTTTACTTAGCAAGTTAGTTTCTGCATAATATATCTCACTGTAATGACCGGACTCTGTTCTGATTGTTATATTACCCATGTGTGGACGGAGAACGGTACTATGATAAGCCATCTAAAAGTAGCAACACAGTTTAAACAACATAAAAAAAGGAATTGAGAAAGACAGCAAATCCAATCTCCTGATATCAGGTTGTATGAAGGAACTCTGCTGCAATATCAGTCGGATTCATTACAAATGAGCAGCTCGTCTCGGACAGGCAGACACTTGGTTTCTTACAGCAAACCTGCCAGTAAGCAGGTTTAGTTCACAGAGTCTGTTACCATGGTGATAAACTGAGTTTCACTTGCTTCTCTTTCTGGAAGAGTTTCCCTACACTCAGGGTCATCTTCCTCTGAGTTTTCACTAAACCTGCTTTCTGGAATACCCCTCGAGTGAGGTGGTCTCAAAGCCATGTTTAAACATGAATGGGGCGTATTTTTGCTTTGCAGACCCGCTTCATCCTGCAGCAACAACACCGACTCATTTCTAATCCACTGACATGTTTCTGATACAATCTAAGAAAAGTATTTTCTACAATCGTACCAGTGATAAGTCAGGAAACACACCCTGGTTCACAATGAAAGAAGAGGTGTGTCCTGACTAACACTGCATAACATACTTGACACTTTCAAAATAAAACCCAGTGGTAAAGTACACTTAGCCTCCACTGATACAGCTCATAGGCAGGGAAGATTACTTTAATTTCACCTCAATGTTTCTATATAAGATGGGTGTGTTTACATACTGTGTGTGTGTGTGTGTGTGTGTCATACTTTGGTTTTATAGGTGCCCTCCAAGCTGTCCTTGTAGATCTTGATCTGCTCCTCATTCTGAGCCCTCATGTCGACCAGCGCTTGTGTCAGTTTGTATTCATACTCTTCCTTCCGTCCAGAGTCCACCTCCACCAGTCGGGTTTCGTAGCGCTGCCGGGCCTCCTTCACCTCCTGCAGGACAGAGCGGACATCACTCAGTGGTCCAAGCAGCTCAACTTTGTTATGTTGCAACTGTTTAGCTTTACAAAGGGAAAGCTAAAGAGGTTTTCATTTCTCAATGACTTTTCAGGCTCTAGGAAGTTTGATTTTCTTAAACAGTAAATAACAAACTTAATAGATATGTATCCACTTGCATGCACAGCAACTCAGCAAGAAACCACAGACAAATAGACCAGGAGTGCTTGTTTTCCAAACTAAATAGACTTAGGAGGGTACTCGGTTATTTTAGAGTCACACAACCTGAGAACTATAAATAAAAGCACTTCTATTTTCCTAATTTTTGTGTCTGCATTACATGAAAATATTTTCTAGAGGCATTTTTAAGAGATGTGAGTTGTGTGCAGGTTGTGCTGCTTTAAATATACTTTGTATGTTTTTAAATACTGCCACTCGCAGGTCACATGACGAGGAAATAAAAGGCGAGTGTACACTCTCCTGCAGCTGCAGCACTCGCCAGTGACTTAAGTCGTAGCCTCACCTCGACGTGCATGCTCTTTCGGAAGTCCATTTCCTCCGTCAGACTTTGACAGCGGTTTTCCAGGTCGATGCGCAGAAGCATCTCATCTGCAAGCTGCTTCTTGGCCTGAGCAAGCCCTGTATCCAACTAATGCCACAGACAAAAAGAGGTTCAGGTTGTCAAATGATTATGTTTAAATAGTAAAGGAGAAGATGTTTAATTGAGAGCAGTGTTTTTACATCCTGAAGCTGCTCCTGCAGCTCAGCGAGCGTCGCTTCCAGGCTCCTCTTCTCGGACAGCGCTGTAGCCAACACGGCCTCTTTGGAGTTCATCTGAGCCTCCAAGTCCTTCAGTCTGGCCTGGGCTGCTGCCGCTTCAGTGTCCTTCTTGTTGTAGCTGGCAAGAGGACAAAATACCACAAGAAATGCTATGGCTCCAATTTATCCCCAAATAAAATCAAATTGTTACAATATACACACTCATTGCTGGAATCCCCACCTTTCTTTTTGTGTCAAGCAAAATATTTAGCTTCGTTTACTAAAAACCAAAGAGGACAAGCACTAAAACACACCAATTAAAGAGCACCCTCTGCTGGATCGCAAGGCAAACTACTGATGGAAGCTACAGCCAAGCAACCCACATGTTGTTGCACGCTGGTCACCTACTGTTAGCACTACACACAGCTGACTGTTTGGACAAACTGGGAAGGCTTGTCTACATAACCTCTTCTGACTGATGAGACAATAAAAACCTAGAAGCTCAGCAGGAAAAGTATGAAGGACAATCTTAGTTTCTGAATGCATGGAGGGAGGGTGTGTTGTCTGGCGGGGGAAGCTTTAATAGCTCGAGGCTGTCAATATGTTTTGCACATGTTCAAAGAAAGGAGATCATTAAAAGTCTGGGTGAAGTTTTAACTGCATCAAACACAGTCGTTCCATCCTGAGCTAGACGGACGACACTGAATCAAATGTGCAAACTTGAGTGGAGAGTTAGAGAAATGAAGTATAACATTAAATAGTGAATAAACTTAGTTTTCCAACTATTTATCTGTGTGCTCTTTTGCAGCGTAAGACGTCATCAGGAGAAGGTCTCAGTTAGCTGCTGTAATCTTTACTTCAATCTGAAGAGTTTGTGTGATAAATGTTATCTCCAGGCATGCCAGGTATTTGCTGTGTGTCAGGTCAGGTGTGATCTTGTTGTGTGTTCCCGTAAAGAGAGAGCTTGTAGAAAAAAACAGTTTGAATCTGCCAACGGAAGCGTCTCAGTAAAATGTAAAAAACCGGATGCACTACGCTGCATTCCTCTCATAGTTCGCTCGCTCCAGCAAACGGCTCACCCACCCATGGTAATCCCAGCGCACAGGGGTGGAAAATCATTCTGCCCAGCTGCAGCTAATCTAACAGATCACTTTAATCCCAAACCCAGTGATACAAGCTGAGAGCTGGGAATCTGATGTCGTTTTTGTTCTGAGGGCTTTTTTTTTCATTTATGTATGTATATTCAAATAAATAACACTGAACTGTATGCTCAGAGCAAAGTAGTTTTTAAGAGCAGCGGCTCCAAACTTTTCCCCCCGTTCTCATACTAGCAGAAAAGCTGGTGAAATTCCTGATAACTTTTCTCTCTGTAAACACGAACAAACCCCTTTCATGTTCAAAGACATGATGTCTGTAGCAGCTGGTTACAGGGCGCTGTTTTTACTGCGACAAGGAGAAGTCCGAGCTTGAATCGAGATTTTGAACTGAACAGGATAACAACCTGAAAGTCTGTGTTTGGTCAGTCGGGGTAGAACAGTTTGTCCTTCGATAATCCAAAACTCTGTCATTCTTCTCCTGGAAGTCTGTCTCCTTTTTTTTCTGCACTGAATCAGTTTCAAGACAAACAAGATCATCACAGCTGAAGTACTGTGTGTGTGTGTGTGTGTGTGTGTGTGTGTGTGTGTGTGTGAGATCTATAGTGAAAATGTAGAAGAGCAACACTGTGCTTCCTCTCATGAGTGTGCGTAAACATTGGGGAAAATAGGAATTAATTTCCTCCCAATGGACGTTAAAAATTAGTCTTAAAATGGCAGCATTCTGAGCAGCAAGTTTCTTGTATGCGAGTCCATTTTGATGCAATTTTTGGATCGTCGAGAGCTTCACAAGAGGCTCAATTGTTTCAGGACGTCCAGGATGACGATGAACTGTGCATTCTCCGGCATGGTGGAAAATCATGTGAATGCAAAAGTGGCTCAACACTGATACTCTGGACCCTTGGCCAGGAAACTCCCCAAATCTTAACCCCCTTTGAGAACCTGTAGTCAAGTCTGGAAAACGGGTGGATAACCAGAAATCAACAACAGGTGATGAAAAAAAATGGATCCTCATCAGTCAGGGTTTGGCTCTGAACTCGATGTCAGCATAAAAAGGAAAACTGCCAACACTGTAAATAATGACTCCACATAAATCTGATGTATTTGCTAATAAAATGTCTCTGAAACCTTTGCAATGTTTTACATTGTTCCTCAGTATACCTTAGGAACATGTAAAGATAACCTAAAAATACTAAAGCCTTAAAACATTTGTGTCACCATAAAACCTATTGGCCACTACAGCAGACAGTATCTTAATAAAACAATCGTTGTTACAAACTGAACATTTCCATTTTTAAAATCCCAAATAAAACATTTGCACTTACATCCCAGTATTGTGCCACAACACTGACTGTGACAAAAACTAAATACCAATTGTTTCCTCTCACTGTGGCTTCACATCTGGTCAGAACTTCGCAGAACTGTTTTGAAAGATATCACTCACACCAAACCTTATGGTGTGTTAAGATACTAAGTTACTCAGTAATTTCATTGAAACTATACGCAGAGCAATTCACAGCTTGACGATCATAAACTACTACATCCTTATTTCCATATAAACTGGTGTGCAAAAGCTTTGACTACTGGGGTCACTGCTACATGCATCAATGTACAAATGATGTGGAGCAGAATTTGTCCACTGGGAGGATAAAGAGCCTACGGCAGGTTTGCTACCAAGCCTTAAATTATCAATATATCAGTTTTAGGTTGTATTGCCTAGCCCAGTCAGCATTATAAGGGGTTATTTCAGCCGTGGCGGGTAGGGGAGTATTACTGGGAGTGAAGAAATAAATTAAATGCTTAACATTAAGCTCATCTTCAGTTTAGAAATGACTGAGTTGATGCCATTTTGTAAATAATGTGATGCGCCATCTGTCACTTTCAGGAATACGTGTCAGGTATGACTCAGTTACCACCACATCACATTTTAGCTCAGTATTTGTGAATCTGACTGAGTTCTAACCACTTTTGTGTTGGCTGATGTCGATTAGCTGCGGCATCCATCTTGAATTAGGCTGACTCCAAAACTTAAATCGATTAGAAATGTACGTCTAGTAACTACTTTGTGAAAGATTAATTAAAATCCATTAAGTGGCGTGTGAGGTATTTCGCCAACAAGCAGGGTCGACTCCAACAGCTAATGTTGAGTAGCACTGAAAGTAAGGCTTGTGAATGATT
Source organism: Kryptolebias marmoratus (assembly GCF_001649575.2). Classification (NCBI taxonomy): domain Eukaryota; kingdom Metazoa; phylum Chordata; class Actinopteri; order Cyprinodontiformes; family Rivulidae; genus Kryptolebias; species Kryptolebias marmoratus. Next base: position 8,892,226 of record NC_051443.1, on the reverse strand, counting down.
CTCAGCTACAAACGCACCAGATTTTAGGCCAATACCTTTAAAGTTGTCCGAGTTATCGCAATTTTTGTTTGCGGTTTTTTTTTAAAGCCAGTTGGCCGTAGGAGAGCCATTTTGAACCAGACTGGTCATTACTTTCTGCGAGTTCTATTAAAATCCATTCATTGGCTCATGACATACTTTGGTAAGCCAGACAAATAAAAACACCATCGTCCACCTTAGTCTGTCGGAGGATTGTGTGTGTTATTGAATCTATAGGCAAAAGCAGGCAAACGCGCAGCACGAGTGACACCTGACTTCAGCTGCCAAAGTTAGTGACCACACAATACTTCCTCTGTTGAACTCACAGCAGCCGCACACCTGTCATCCCACACTACTGCACATCACTTTACTACTGAACCAACTACAGTAATATGAGATTACCACAACGAAAACAACAATTTGACACATTTATGAGCATTTATTTTAATTGGAATACATCTTCATTTATAAAAAAAAAAAATGCAGCTAAACGATTGTTTTCAAGCTGCACTTCGGTCAGCAGCTGCAAATCTGACAGCTGTTTCTCCACATAGGTCACGTGTCAAAGTCAAGGCCCGTGGGCCAGAGCCGGCCCCTGTTTACATTTTACCCGGCCGCCAAAACAACATCTTAGTTGGATCAGATCTGACCCTCCAGTTCAAGCCTCCAATGCTTTAAAAAACAAAAACTGAGCCGATTTAGTGAAATTTTATTGTGACAGGGATTCCGAAGCCAAGAAAACAAAGCTCTGATCTCGCAGTAATCTCTGATTTTGACGAGGAAGAAGAGAAAGTTGTTGACAAACTTGTAGCTAAGATAGAAATGTCGGGTATTTGACTTGAGTTAACATGCACCCGAGTAACAGCGAGTCTGCTTTAATGTAGTCTTTCTTTGTATTTTATTCTTGTTTCAAAATTAAATGTTAGTAGCTGCATTTTTTTAGCTGTTTTAATTAACTGTGATAATTACTATTACTAAAAGAATGATGGAGAGTAAAGCATAAGAAATTAATGCTAATTGCATATTTTTATATTTGATCTCTTTGTTCCTTAGAAGTATGTTTGTTCTAAAATCTATATAATATATCACAGAGGAAAGGTAATTGGTTCTTCTAGGTGAATAAAATCAAGGTTCTTTGTGTGTTCTTTCAATAAATATTGAAAGGACTAGCCCTTATCTAGGACCAAGTTTTTACTCTTGCCCTCCTTAGTTTGACCCAGTTCTTTAGGTTTGCTATTAAATGAGTGTTTTCTATGCAAATGCAGTCAGGATCCAGTAAAAGACATTTTTCCCAGTTGTTTAAGTAAAATATTCAAATGTGAGTATGATCACTGCAGCGCTGGTCGGGATTTCGGTTTCAAATATTAAGAGAAAACGATCCCGAGGTTGTTGTTTTGTTTTCCCGCCTTCAAACTGCTTTCCGGCTGAGTAGAAACCCGGCGGACCCAGTGTGGGCCGAGCCCGAGTGACGCTCCCGGTTCGGCTCGCCGTGAACGCGACGCCCTGCCTCGCTCTACGTGCGTCATGTTGCGAAAGTGGCTCGAAAATCAAAGTACGTCGACGGGCTTCGCGCACACACCGAGCCGGAATAAACGCCTCCCAGTCTTACTTTTGCTGGAGCTGCTCATGCTCGGATCTGATCTTGCCCAGCTCGATCTGCAGCCAGGCCCGCTCCTTTGCGGAGTCATCCAGGGACCTTCTAGCGTCGGCTAACTCCGTCTCGTACAGGCTTTTCACCCCGCTCAGCTCCCGGCTCCTCACTTCTTCCTTCTCGGTGATTTGCAGATGCAGCACCGCGTTTTCCGACTCCAAACTGCGGACTTTGTCGATGTAGACGGCCAGGCGGTCGTTGAGGTCCCGGAGCTGTTGTTTCTCCTGTAGCCTGGTTATCCTGGTCGGGCTCAGTGGTGTGCTGGTGCCGCACGTGCCTCTCTGGCCGGTAGGAGTTGCAGTCACAGACGCCATTGTTGAAGAGAGGCTAAAAAAATAAAATAAAATAAACCGTGCGAACAAACAAGATGTTTGTAAAAGCGTCGCGACTTCGGCTCAAGCACTCAGCAGCAGCCCGTACTTTGGATACCAGTCCTGGAAGTATATCCTGCCTTTTCTTAACCGAATGAAAGAGGGGGTTGGCTTCCTAATATGGCGGCTTATTGAAAACGTTACGCTGCGCGTAGCTAGCCAATAGGAGAGCTCTACGCAATGCGTTCTTTCAACTTTAACTTTTGGGTACGTTGGAAAACATCACCGGCGTATGCCGAAATGCTCGCGTACAAGCGACGTCGGTTTTCTTACGCATTTTAGTTGCTGATTTTGACATGTATCATACAACAGAATATAATACTATATATATATATATATATATAAATTACAATGCAACATTATATGCACTATATTATAGTATTATATATATATTATTTAATTGTATTATATGTCGATGTTTGCTGACCATTTTGTCTCCTCGGGATATCCGGGTATCAAAAGCAAACAGTGCCTTAAATTTCAATAACGGCTGAGAATGAAATCACTCCATTGTGTCTCAGTTAAAGTGTCCCCCTTCTATTATTATTGTTGATAATAATAATAATATTAAAAATGATGATAATAATGTTAAGAAAAAATTATAGCGTTTTTTGTAACTTTTTTTAAATTTGTGTATCTATAAAACAAAGACTCAAGATGAAGTGGGATGTATTAAGTGTTTAAATTTGAATTCACTACAACTAAATGAGTTCAGAGTCTGAGGAAGTAAAAAACCTGAACGTTTGCTGTTTTTGTTTGTTTTGTTTTTCAATTAAAGTTTTTAAATTTTTTTACGTTTGTAACTTAAAAAAATACAATAACATCACACACTGACAAGGAAAGAGATCTGCCACCCCTGGTGGTGTGTAAGGGATAGTCTGTCCTTTGTGAGAAACCCTGATGCAAACACCCAGGTCACCCGGGTCACCACTCAAAATCTGGCACGGTTTAATGTAATTTATTACAATTGGTGATCCAGAGTAAAGCAAGTACATATGACCAATCACTACACTATCAAGGGCAATAATAAGACTGTCATTGTCAACAACAGAAATGATTTTTTTGTAGTGTTTACACTACATTACACACTACCACAAGTCAGGCCAGCACTCCTCCACCCGCCACACCTCAGGCCTCACACCGTGTTTAAATAAACTATTTTAAATCATTAAAATGGGAAATAAATACATAAATAATTTGGTTTATTCAAAATTTACTGACTGTGTCAATAATAATATTAATTAAAATAACTTTAAATCACAAAAAGCATATACAGAACAATAAAAGTTGCATTCCTTGAAGTAATACAGACCACCTGCTGTTTTTTTATACAAAGTTTTTAAGATAGAATCTTTTGTGATCTATTAGTGCTCAAAGTATGTGTTTGGGATGACGCTCAGCTGCTACCACACTAGATTTTAGCTCAATATCTGACTGAGTTGGAGCCAAAATTGTGTTTGCTGAGAGAAACCAGCTGTGGCAGCCATCTTGTATCAGTCCCCTTCATGGCGATGCAATCTGGTGATTAAAAACCAAATGACGGACTTTATTTGTCCTGGTTTGTCTGGCAGAGCAGATCAGAGCGTCTGAGGACTGTCCAGGACGGCACAGAGACAGAAACCTCTCTGAGGATTATTTAGGGAGCCTATAAAGCGTGAACTGATATTGAGGCAGCTGAAAAGATGAATCACATGATTTGGTCACATTAACACAGCCCATCTTTTGACTTATATGTAAACATGTTTAAATAACTGATGTCAGTCTTCTTATAGCTCACAGAAGAACACATTAATTCAAAAAGCAGAAAGCTGCCCCCCAGTGTTTGTTCTCATATAAAGTGGAGGACGACTCTAAAATCTGGGTTAAACATCCTGTCAGGTCAGAAAATGCAGAATAAAACTTTAACATTTTATCTGAGAAAACAATCTGTTCTTCCACAAAGACAGTAATTAAATAAAGCCTAATAACAGTATTATTCATTATGTTTAAAGAAAGAACTTTTGGCTAAAATAAAGCTTCATTTTATACTGATCTTCAAAGAAATAGATCTGTTTTTCTTTTTGTTTGAAACAATCCATCAGCAGTAAGACTGGCTGCATGTTATATAAAATCTAAATAACATTTTGTTTTATTTTATTTATCTTTATGATGCAAATGGTGCAAAGTATTTAGACTAAAATACAATATAAATGTTTGGATGAGACGTCCCTCTGTGTCCTCCTCAGGTGAGACTTTCCTCTGTCCTCTGTGTCCTCCTCAGGTGAGACTTTCCTCTGTCCTCTGGGTCCCCCCTGGTGAGACTTTCCTCTGTCCTCTGTGTCCCCTCTCAGTCGTCCCATCCTTCTCAGTTCCTAGCAGAGCCTCTAGGTGTCGCTGACTCTGTTCTGATTCTGTGAACGTCGCTCATTTCCACCAATGACTTGAACAAAAGTCACTGATTTCCACGGTCACTTCACGATCGGTCCATCTGAACTGGTGCGTGGAAAAGTGCGTACGCCACTAATTTGTGCGTACGCACTTTTCGTAAGGATCGGCGGTTGCCATGGTTGCTCCTCAGGCGCTTCTTTTCGCATCAATTAAACACCAAAAATATTCTTAAAGATCTACGATCTACTAACGGTCGACAAAAGCCTTTTTCAACATTTCACTCGACGATTTCAGAGTCATTTCTCCACCTGTTCCAGATATTTGACCTCCAGATTAAAGCTAAAGCCTCCCAGAATCTGACCAAAGAGACAAATCAGACTTCCAACATGGGAAATGTGAGATTTCAGCTCTTTGACAGTCTGCTTTATTTTCTGTGGCTTTTACAGCCTTTAAAGCTTCCTCGTGATTTTCTGAGAAAACGTTTTCTTTCTGTAATAAAAACTCTCTGAGTTTGAGGTCATTATAACTATAAACAGTACTATATATAGTGCTATAAATCAATTGTTGTTGATCCTCTCCAGGTGACTAAAGAGCAGGAAAGAGACGCTGCTCTCCAAACTCCATCAACTGTTCACGTCTCCTTCACACCTTGGGCATTTACTCCTGCTCCTAAACACCTGAGGTCTAACCTCCTCCACCCTACACACATCAGGTACAAACTCAGCCCTCCACCTCTGGGCTCACTGTTGAAGATCAGAATGAAGTGGTATGTATATATTTATATTGTTGTAGAAAAAAAAGCTGTTATTTTTCTTTTGGCTGCTCTTTTCTGCTGGTAATGCAAAGTGAGAGAACTCATGTAAAGGATTTGGCTTTTGTTTTACACCAAATGCCCATCCTGCCTTAACCTGGGCTTGTACCTGCAGCCTTGGGATTATGAGCCTGCAGCACTGACCACAGAGCTACTGCATTCCCCCTAAATAGTTGTGAAAAATGTCCACAATTCCATAGGAAAATATCCAAAATTTAATGAATATTGCTAAATTTCAACAAAAATACAACAAGAATGTGTTTTATTTTAACAGAACATTCAATGCTTGTCAGTCATGTTTAAACAAACAAAAAAGAAACACACACACATTCCAGTTTTTGTAAAATGAAGTCCATCACAAATGTGTTTTACATGACAGCAAAGAGTCCTTTCTGTGTAAAATATTGTTGCTGGCTTTGGCTGAGGCTACGATTGTTTTCTGGATTGTAAAGAGGAGTGGCTTCATGATTTTTTCTAGAGAAATATCTGATTTTGCACACACAGCTACCAAGTCTTCGATAAACTCATGCCTTGCTTCTGCTGATAATGTTTGCAGGAGAGTTTGCTAAATGATAGGCTGATGCTAGCTCACTTCCTCTCAGGCTTTGATACGACTCTTTGATTGTTGGTTTTGAGATGTATTCTTGTGGTTCCAGTCAACTGTGTGCACAACTAAACATACCAAAAAGTTTAAATTCATAGAAACTGTTTGGCTATTGTTCTGCTTGATGTAATTTTGGATGACTGTTGTGGACCTCTTACATCCCACTCACAGGAGGCCGCATTTTACTGTAGAATCCAATTCAGCGTTTTTTGTGGAAATCATAGGAACCTACCTCCTAATCAGATGTCCAAACCACCTCAGCTGACTTCCAAGCTCCTCCCAGATGATGGAGTCCTCACCCCTATTTCTAAACCTGATCACCCTACAGAGGAAAGTGATTTTAGCTGCTTGTATCCATGATCTTGTCCTTTCAATCATGATCAGTGTCTCATGACCATAGGTAAAAATGGTAACGGACCAGTAAATCAAGATCTTCGCCTTTTTTGCTCAGCTCTTTCTTTACTACGACAGACAGGAGCAATGCCCTCATTGCTGCACAAAAAGATTCAATAAATCTATCTAGCTTTCACGCCACCCTGTTATCACAACACCAAGATACTTAAATTCCTTTGCTTGAGGCAAAGACTCATTCCCAACGGAGAGGGTGAATTCTACCATTTTTAGTTCCTCTAAGTCTGAACCATGGCCTCAGACATAGACGCGCTAACGTTCATCCTGGCTGCTCCACACACAGCTACACTCCAGTGCGTGCTGAAGGTTATGACTTGAAGTCGCCACAGTAATCTCTAAAATACATAGCTCAAACCCTAAAGTTCCCAAACTTTCCCAGACACTGAAATCCTATCTGTGATCACCACATGGATCAGTGACAAGGGTGTCTACCCTCACTGGAAATGAGTTTGATTTTGTGAAATGGCTGCGACCACAGCTCTTGCTTTGGTTATACAGGAGCTGAATAACTCTCTTACAGCACTTTCCTTTAGGGGACTCAGTTGTAAGCCTCCTCCAGTTTTACAAAAACCTGTGCCTGCGAAACATTCGTGAACTGAACAGTTAACCTTCCGTCACCAGCAGCTCTGCAAGGGTAAAGATCACCATGACACACGGGTAAGACACTGCTCCTCCTGTATTCAAGGTTTGACAACTACTCAAAGCCTTCTTTCCAAACCCCTACATTAAACATTCCCAAAGAGGATGAACAGTGTAATCCGTCATTCTGGACCTACAAAATCTGGACCTGTCTTTAAAACTTTGGGACCATCACCTCAGTCTGCCACTTCACAGGTTTTTTTTTTGCTGGACCTCCACGTGGCACTGAAGAGTTGAGCCAACCATAATATCCCCACAACAACCAGAGCCTTCAGCATTTTAGAGCAAATCTTGTTTAATTCCGGCCCCCTGTGGGGAGCTTTTGGACTGTCTCAGAAACGTCTGCTCGGGTAAATGGGGCTCTGCCTCCTCAAAAGGTGGCCATGGTGGCCAGATTAAGGAGATCCTCAACCTGCTCCTTCCCTTGCTCTACAATATCCTCAGTTTAGATCAGTATTTCCAATCAGAATCTTGTTGAGGTTTACCATATACCACTTTGCTGTAGTGGCTCCTGAGCATAAATATTAGTGGGGCTAGGCATTAATTTATTTTAGACGCAGCAGGTTTTGCTGCATTTGATGAAACCATAAGAGGTTCAGTGTTAGTAGAGGCTGTATCAGTGAGCCAAAACTAGCAGGATGTGTCCATGGAGCAGAGTTATTACTGCCCCAACGAGACTCTATTGGAGCTGCCTGCAGTTTTGATCTCTGCTGATAGGACGATATGATAAATCTACTTACTGTACCATCCAAGGAGACCCTACATGGCAGAAAACATGCTACCAACATGGCACGAGTGTCAAACACCACAGCACACCTCCAGGAGTCCTCAGTCGTCCATCTGTTTTAGCAGAACAAAAGGGGACCGGCACAGTGTTTAGCAAAGGCTTTTACTGTTGCAGCTGATAGTTGTACATTCATTGGAATTTGCTGATTGCCTGTTTACACACTGCACTTGTGCTTAATGTATATGAAGTCTGTACTCAAACCAGACAGAAAGTAGAACCTCTACAAGTCACAAGTGGCTTGAATTTAACAGTGCTATATGGCCCAGAGTGTTTACTTATCTACTGTTCAGCACAGTGTCCATAAGTTAGCAACGAAACCCCTATCCTAAATGTTGAAGAGAACAAGAAGGCTGATGATGAACATCTTAATCACTTCTATACAACATCATAAAAGAGGTGCTGTTACTTTCCACAGGAGAAGATGACTGTCATGTCAAAATTAACATGATCAAAGTGTACTGCCTAAACTTATGTTTGTGGTATCCACAAAGTAAAATTAGGCCCATTTGGAGACACAGTATGAGAATGTTAAGGCCAACTGTTTGTTTGAAAACAAAGAGTTAGCAACATTAAAAAAAAACCCACCAGAGTTGCTTCAGAGTTTCAGTCAGCATTTTGTTCATCACCCAGAGAGGACCAGGTGCTTTGTAGACAATCATCGGTACCTGGGCAGGATTGGGAACAGCTGAGTCACATGAATATTTTAAGTGGATTATTATGGTAAACTTCGATTCTGTATGAAAAATGTCAATATTTAAAACCATTTAACTAGGGAAAATATTCATTTAAAATACATTGAAAGCACAGGATGGCTGTAATTATCCATACCAATAATCCACAAGCTGCTGGTGAAAACGTTCATGACAAATGAGCCATCAGCTTGAATCTCAACTCTCATACCCTGTTAATGCAAAACCCTGTTCTTTTCCTTCTGAATTGTTTTACTAGAAAAGTGCTCATTCAAATACTGTATGTCCATTGGGACTACCTTTGGAGTACCAAAAAGTTGGATGATTAAGAAAGTGCTGGTGAGTTTGAACCAGCACAAATCTCAAGCTAGAGAAAAAAACTCAAAATCTTTTTGACAATCAGTCCATTTTTTGTGGTTTAGCACACATTCACACCAGCCGGCTAGGGCCAGCCTACTTAAAGTGAGTGTGCATGTATCGTTTCCCCACTTAAAATCAATGCCAGTATACTTGTTTATCTTAAGGTCTAAGCATTTAGCATCTTAACACCCAAAACTAGGTTTATGTACAGCACAGAAACAGTACTAAACCAAAGAGAGTGAGTCACAACATGGCATTTGTGATACACTCCCTGACTGAGTTTAGTTAGATAGTTTGACAAAGGAGTGGCTCAAGTCAAATATGTGCAGGAGCTCTCACAATGAAATATAACTTTGTTTGCCTCCGTTTTCCTGTAATGACAGCAGACTGGAAGAACTCAACATGGCCGTGCAACACCAAAAACACTCATGCCATCTCAGAATGATTCAGTGACAATTTTTAAAAGTGTCTGGCATGGATTAAAACCAAGTGGGGTTGAGTTTATGTGACTTTAGAAGAGTGTCCAAAACTCCTCATGTATGCTGACAGTGTGGACACATTTGTATGAGCCTTGATTTCAACTAATCTAATAGTTTTACTTTGCAAAAGATTTTCAACATCAGCTCAGTTTCTTGTTTGAAAGTGTTTTCTTTGTGGATTAAGCAAGCTCACAGTCAGCTGCAATACTAAAAAGGAAAAAAAAAAGTCATTTGAATCCATCTGGAATAAACTGTGAGCAAAATCCAGCTACATTCAGCTTTGTGTCGTTAAAAAACACACAAAAAAAACAGATTGTGCCCGTAAAATGTAAGGTGTAAAAAGGTTTTGTGCTTCATACTGGCACCATAACGTCAAGACAAACAGTAACGACACTGGTGAATGTGCTTATACATTAAGATTAGTGTTCTGGGATGTGCCTATTTAATACAAAACTCTAGGCCAGAGTGTAGTCGAACTGGCCCTTCTCCAGCCCATCAAGGCCGTCTGCCCAGGTGGAGGTTGGCATGCTCCGGTACGGGTCCAGAAGGATACGGAAGCATCGCACGATGAGGATGAGCAGGAAAACAAAGAGGAGGATGACCAGGGCAAAAGTCGTCTTCTGCTCCAGGGACATGGCAGCGATGGTGGAGTCAGAAGAGGAAGAGGAGGACGACGACAAGGAGGCGGAGGAGAGGGCCACAAAGTGACCCCCAGAAGAGTACAGCAGAGAGGAGAGAGCCGAGGTGAAGGGTTCTCCCTCCATCTTCCAGGACCGCAGGGGTGTAGCAGGGGTGGGTCGGTGACCATGCAGGCTCCAGAGGAAGAGGTGCTGGGGCATCTTCGTCACAGAAACCAGGCCCAGTCCCCTACGGTGGACAGCATTGTCTGAAAAGAGACCAAATGACAGCTGTTCAGTGAGTGCTAAAAGCTCCTTCCACCCAGATAATGGCTATAAAAACAGATTTCTTTTCTATGGCTAGTTTCTATCTTTGAACACAGATGTAAGAGACGAGGGATTGTACAGTGTTATAAGTACAGAACATTAAAACAAGAACTTAGAAAACCTGTAGACCAGATCCATTTTTTGTTTTTATTATGAGGAGAATTAAAAAGTCTTTTTTTTCTCTCACCTATTTTGGTGCCCATTTTGCTACCATAAAAGTTTAAGGTTTCCGTCCAGTATTTAAATAGTTCTCAGAACTCCTTTCTTTTGGACAGAAAACTGATGGAGCCAGTCTCCCACTCTCTGAGCCTCAGGCCCTAATGCTTGTATCACCACAGGGACCACAGTGGAGTTCACCTTCCACAGCTGCTTCCTCAGCTCCGGTAATTCTTTCCTTTTCCATGCTCCATATTTCAGACGTTACTGATAACATGGATTACCAACAGTTACTATCTGTCAACTCCAGTCTTTTGACTGTCGTCTCCTGGTTTTACCACCACTGTGTTTGATTTGTTAGCTGCTGCTTGTCTGTCAAAAACTGGTTTTCCCTCTGGATCTTAGCTTTGTCGTGCTTAAATGCTTTAGGTGGTTTTATCCGGTGTAATTTGGGGATCTTTAACCCAAACAAATGTTCCTATACGGTATCCCAGCCACTTGGTTATTCTTCATAGTGAAACCCATCCCGGGTATCAGCTTACACGGATCTACGACATGCCAGACATTTCCAGGGGTTTGACCTTCATTATCAACAGGCCCACTTCACAGAAATTCAGTCCTGGTCTTATCCCCAGTTTTGTATCTCCCATCGGACCCAGTCCATCTCCCTCATGTTTTCACCCAGTCCTTCTCCTTTCTAGGAGCTTAAACAGCACGTTGTGGTGACTAAAAGCTCTGCATTTTAATGCAGAGGCCAAAGCTGTGGAGTTACAGAGGATATCAAAAGTCTACAGCCCCTGTTAAAATGCCAGGTTTTTGTGATGGAAAAGAACGAAACTGTGATAAATTATTTCAAAACTTTTTCCACCTTTACTGCAGCATATATCCTTTGCAACTTAACTGAAAAAAAAAAATTAAAAATCAGTTGTGGAGAGGCATATAAATTAAAAAGACGCAAAAGGCTAGTTGCATAAGTGTGCACACCTTTAAACTAATAATTTGTTGAAGACCCTTGGGAACACACCTGCCATCAGTTAAAGAGACTCTGATCAACCTGAATCCAAAAAAGGTTTAAACCTCAAAACAGCTGGACTTCTATTCTGTCCAGTTGTTTTTGTAGGATTTACCATGTCCTAGATGACTGAGAATACACACCACCACCTGATCAACCTGAAATACAGTTCTGCTTTCCCAGCAAAATCTTTCTGACATTGACTTTGTTGCATCCTACAGCAAAAAATAAGGTTCAGAGATCTTCCAGAACATCAAAATGATCTAATTGTATAAAGAAATCAGTCAGAGGGGGTGTAAAATATTTCCCCAGTATTAAATATTTAATAGAGCACAGTGAGACAGTCATTAAAAAGTGGAGAAAATATGGGACAACTGTGAAATAACCAAGAACTGGATTCTGGAATTTATGAAAAGACAAGATGGAATTGGTCAGAGAGGCTGCTAAGAGGCCCACAGCAACACTGAGGAACTGCAGGAACTTCTAACAAGTACTGGTGGTATACTACATGTGACAACATGTTCCTCATGTGGCTGGAGGAGCAGCCACTGTGTGGAGCGTGCTGAGGTGTTTGTTTGTGCTGAAAGAAAGCGTTGGCTCTATTAAATGAGCTCCAGAAACTGTCCGACACTCATGTCCGGCAATAAAACTGGCTGCAGAGGTCAGTATTCACAAACAAAAACTGACAATATGTGTGGTGCGGTAGTTTCTGTTTTGGGGGGGATCTTACTTGTCTGTCGTGTAGATAAAAGCACACCCTGTTTATGTGACTCAAAATGAACCAAATGAGATCAGGAGCAGCTCTGAAGAACTGTACAGTTATATTACAGGAGACAACTGAAATAGCAGCAGCATCCAAATCATTTATGAGCATTAAATCCCACCAGATCCGAGAAGTAAATAAATGAGATAGAAATGTGACACCAGTGATGTCAGCTGGATCAGACTGCAGCAGCGTGGCTCTTCTTGACTTCATTTACAAAGCCTGCGTGAACATTTCAAAAATAGGTTCAAGATCCTCCTGATAGCATTTATATATCCTCCTTGTTTTGCAGGCTTTCATAGCTGTTGGTCCAAGGCAAAATGGAAAGTTTGTTCTTTTATTTATGTTTTCTTAAACCAACTCATATAAATTCACATATCCAATCATCAAAATGACCGTTAACTTGAGACTTTGTGTTTTTTTTTCCATTCTTACTCATTTTAACTTTGTCCCATGAGGTGATTCAGACCCTTTCTTGTTTGTCTCTGACTCTCCTTCCTACCTGTCCTCCTCTGGCTGCAGCTGAATCAAGGGCTCGGATCCCCCGAAGGATCACAAAACGTTTGTCCTTCACAGGGCCTGCTTCTCCCCAGCTAAAATTAGCTTCACAGAAACACACGGCGCTTTCAAGGGTTACCTTTAAGGGTACTGTGAAACCACTGAAGTTTTAATTGCAAGGGCGTCGCCAGGAGATTGTTTGAAAAAAATTAAACCTATATTTAAATAAACCCAAACAAAATTGAGGATTTTTACGTGAGGCTTTGGAGAAATTTCTTCTTTCCTTTCTTTTCTTTCAGAGACAGAAGCAAAAATCATGGTGGGTCCAAACACGTTAGATGAAATTTCTTGTTTTTTAAAGTCTCGTTTATGTTTACGCCATCACATCTTGTACTTCCTGATTTTTGTTCATTTGGGGAGTTGAACTAAATGAAAAAGAAAACAGGGATGGAGCAAAAAAGTCAGACGGGGCCACTTAACGAACCACTTTCATTAGAGTGCATGAATTTTAGGTGACAGCTTTTTTTTTAACCTAACTCCGGTCCTGTAAAGTTTTGTGACCATGTCCTGTACGGTTTCTCAACACAATTATTGTCCACACATAGGTACAAGGGAACCAAATGGCTCTACGGGGGGCCCCAGGCCAGCGGGGGGCCCCCAAGAGTGCTTGAATATTCACACAAAACAATCTGACACAGTTTAATCTGCATTAGCTGTAATCAGAATAACAACAGAGTGACAAATGAGTGATAATGTTTTAATGTCTGCTTATTGTGTCTGAGCTGGGTCACATTTCATGCACACTGTGGATGTTTTTCTAACAAAAAGACAGGGCTTACTAATAATTAATAGCAAAGGTCTTGAAGTACAATATGAAGTGCTCAGAATATGTGTTGGGGATGACTCTCAGCTACTACAACATCACATTTTAGCTCAAAATCTGTAAAGCTGACTGTGTAATGGGCATTTTTGTGTTGGCTAAGTTTCATTAGCTGTGGCAGCCATCTTGAATCAGGCTGACCCCCAAAGTTAATCGGTTGCAGACAAACATCTAATGACTGCTTTCTGAAAGATTCATTAAAATCTGTTCCATGGATCACAGGCTATTTTGCTAACAACCAGACTGAGCTGAGTACAACAGTTGATGCTGAAGGTTTAAAGAAAGCCCTGGTGCAATCAGTTAGTGCTCCAGGTACGTGTTGGGGATAACTCCCAGCTACTACCACATCTAATTTTGGCTCAATATTGGTAAAACAGACCGAGTTGTCACCATTTTAGGCTTTCAACTCGGTCAAGATGGCTGTGGTGGCCATCTTGAATTGAGTTGTCTCCAGAAGGTAAGCAGCTGTAGAGGCACCTCCAGTGATCCGTTCAGTGGTGTACGAGATGTTTTGCCTGCGTGACAGATAAACACGGCGCAGTGGTTAGAGCAGCGAGGAGCCTGCAGGACTGCCTCCCACAGACCAAAACCATGCATGTTCGGTTAATTGGTAACTCTAAAATTGTCTAACAGGTGAGAGTGTGAATGGTTGTTTGTCTCATTTGTCTCTATGTGTCCCTGTGATGGACTTGCGACCTACCCAGGGTGTCCCCCGCCTCTCATATAATGACTGCTGGAGATAGGCACCAGTTCCCAGAAAGGAAAAGCAGGGAAAGAAAATGGATGGACGGATAAACGCAGACTTAAATATTATTGTTTTTATGTCTTCAGCAGCAGATGATAATAGAGTCTGAACAATATAAATGAGCTATAGAATCAGAACAATAAGAGGTGCTGAGTGGTGATGGGTTTAAATGACACGGGGGTCTCTGAGTGTAATTCTGCTTAGGGCCCCACACAACCTTGGGCCGGCCCTGTGCCACAGACAGACAAACATCAGAACCTCCAGCACCTAAAGCTGACTCTGTTGAAGGTTCTTCTACATTCATAATAACCAGGAGCACATGATGTATTTTTACATTGTGCATCACTTGCACAATGTTAATCTGTAACAAGTTACCCTCCACAACGATCCAAACGCTCCCTGCTGCTCTGACCAGTGAATTTGGGCACAGCTGTTTCTTCCGCTTCTGTTAAAACATTGATAACACACACCGAGTCTGAGGGTTATCTATGTATTATGAATGCAGGCTACCCCGGGAACTCTTCCCATGCAGCTTCATTCAGTGCAAATTCTTGGAAGTTGGCAGCAGGGATCGTCCTGAAAAGCACTGCTGTGACAAGCCTGTAGCAGATGTTCAGCCTCGCACGGCGGCAGAGCTGGCAGGTGAAGAGCCACGTCTGCTCAACAAGTGCAGCCTCCACATCTGGCTGCTGCAGAGATGCCCGATGCACGCACACACCCACACACACATGCACCACGTTAAGGACACAGCAGAGAGAGAAATACCTTCATCTGCTTGCGCTGAATCCATCTCCGTCTACAGAGAGGACCAGGGGCTTTGGTCCATTTCTACCTCACTGTCGACAGCATACGCGGGCGGACAAAACGAGAGCGCTGATAGAAGACAGTCCTCCCTGTATGTCAGGATGTCATCCCGAGCTGAAGGCTCTGCAGCCTCCCAGCTCAGAGATGGGCTGTCTGACTCCACTAGGAGGAGGAGGAGGAAGGGGCGGATCACAGCAGCTCTGCTTCATCACATAACACCTCCTCCCCTCCAGCCAGCCAGTCACACAGCTGATCGAGAGCAGAGTGATCTGTGGAACAGCAGCTGCTACATGTGGGAAATAAAGAGCAGGCTTTTCTTAACATAAATTAGGCTGAAATAATAAGACACCCTGTCTGATTCTGAATATAATTTAAAATCTTGAATCTAGCAAACGAAGCTCTCAACAGCAAAGCTCCATCTTATAATAAAGATCCTATTGTTCCATATTTTCCTAACAGAGCACTTCGCCCTCAGACTGCAGGTTTACTTGTGGTTCCTAGAGGTTCTAAAAGTAGAACAGGAGGCAGAGCTTTCAGTTCTCAGGCTCCTCTCTGGTGGAACCAACTTCCAGTTTGTGTCTGTGTCTCTTTCCTGTCCTCCCAAACCCCAGCTGGTCGAGGCAGGCGGCCAAATTTATGATTTGGTTTTAGGTTTTTTCTTTTGCAAAGTGAATTGAGGAGACTGAATCACTGAATCAGGTGTGCCCTTGAGGACCAGAACTGATCTAAACCCTTCCACTGCTTTAACTGAGACAATACTTTTATTATCAGAATGTCCTTTTTAAAATTAACTCCTCCAAACAAGCTGTGTGCTTTACATGTGCTTTGATCCTCCCAATATGCAAGAAGTCAGAACGCTCTGGGGGCAATAAAACACTTTTATTTCACTTCAGTTAAAATGCCTGTAAGATCACCAGCACATTTCATGGAAATCAAACAGGTCTTCATGTCTGTGTAAGCAGGACTCATCCAGCCAGCAATGAACATCTGCAAACCTTTCAGAATTTAAGATAAAAAACCCAGGAAAAATGAACAATTTAGGACCTAGCGTTCCTTGAAGAAATGCATATCGCCCGCTGGCTTTCATGCCATATTTAGACTAAGATCATCTTATGTTGAGATGGAGTTACAGGTGTTTTGGTCAAACCTTCCAAAAAAAACTTGCAACACTGAAATATTGCGATATGTGTTAGCGCTCAAAGTATGTGCTGAGGATGAGTCTCAGCTACTACCACACCAAATCTTAGCCTAATTTCTGTAAAATTGACTGAATTATAGCTTTTTTTTCCCCTCTTTGCTAATGTTGATTAGCTGTGACAAATATCTTCAGCTGAGGCGACTCCAAAAGTGAATCAGTTCTAAATGTACATCCAGTCACTGCTTTCTGAGGCCAAAGTTTTAGGAAGAGATGCTACTCAATGTGTAGTGCTCAGAGTATGTGTTGGGGATGACTCTCAGCTACAACTACAACAGATTTTAGCTCAGTGTTTGTAAAGCTGACCGGGTTTGAGCCAGTTTTAGTGTTTGTGTGGTTTGCATCACTGTGAGAAGTGCTGTTACTGTAGTACCATAGTGTTACGTCCTATGGAGCAGATTAGTGATCAATAAAGGTTTTTTTTTGTTTGATTTAAAGTAAAAAGGTTATTTTCCTCTAAAAGTATTAATAGTGTTCAGACCTGTGCATGACTAACTTGTTGACTGTGTCTAAACCCCTCAAGTAGAAAATTATTTTGGATCAGATCAAATCCTAAAACTGTCACCATCCTGTAGCCATCCATGGACCGGGATGAGGTTTTACTAAACAAGTAAATGTATTCAGTCTATAAGTTAAAATAATACATCTGTTCTTAGGTTTTAAAGAAAAAGTTTATCCCCAAAAAAAGGAAAGAATTGACTCGTCTCAGCATTTTGACTGTGGTCCAGTTGCAGGATGTACATCTTTAGTCTGTTCTGGACTATATATATGTATATATAAAGATGCACACAGACTAAAGTTGATGAACTTCACAGCGACGTGTTGATAGTGAGAAATCATTAATTAAATAGAAAAAGACACTTGTAAGAGGCATCAAAGTGACTTTGAAATGAAGGTGTAACATTCTCACCTGATATTACAGCCCTTTAAGAAAACCCCGATTTATTGTGTGCACATGTTGCACGTTTGATTAGATTAATCATCACATAATTACAAATATTTAGCATAAACGACAATCTTGTGAACGAGGTTGTAAAGCATTAAAATGTGTCACTCCTTTGAAGAAAGGATTTCTTTTTTTTTAACGCTAGAAATGAGAAGCGGACAGCAGATTCATTTAACTAGAAACACCAAAAATAAATATTTTTGGGGGGAGGGGTTGTATTTCAATGTGAAATTGGCAGTGATGTCAGGATACAGATATCTTGTTAAACAGTACAGTAATTATGTGTGTAACAACGGCCAACGCTGCATATTTGTACAAAGCAGAATCTAAAGTTTTGTGTGATCCAGACTGCAGACAAACCCAAACACGAGCCACGTAACGTTCAGTCGTACTACACCAGAGTCATGTTTCAGTTCTACACACCTCAGTATTTCAATATTTAGTACAACTGGAGTACAGTTTTTACTAGTAGAAAAGAGCTCGGAGACAAAAAACTGTAATTAATAGACATGATGATTGATAAAATGGTGACTTTGTGATTAGGACTTCTTTTAAGCGTGAGATAAAAACACCAGATTGGTTGGATATCTGACAGCATTCAGTAAAACTGGAATGTCAGTAAACATGTATGGGCACAAATAAAAAGAGCTTTTTTTTAAAAAAAAAGCGGCATTTTTATTTTGTCCTGCAACAGATAAGAGGGCGTAGACGAGGAGCTACATGGCTCCTAGCTGTCCCGTGGTGTCATTTCTCCTCCAATGTGTCCCCGCTTCTTCCCCCCGTGTGACCCAAAGTGTCTCACAGAGTCCTGGGGGGCAGCCGCTGTTTGTAGATTCCAGCCAGAGCTTTGGCGGCGCTCCGGATCATCTGGCGCTGGCTCGTTCCCGTCAGGGACTGGTGCCAGTCTGCTCTGTTGATGTTGGGCAGGCAGCGCTCCAGCGCCTCACCCACGGTGACAACCAGACCGGACCAGCGCAGGTTGTAGTCAGGAGGAGTCAGGGACTGGGCCTGCACAGGTTTACACAGAGACGTCTATGAGACGGACGTTCAACTACAACGGACGGCAACTGGCAACAAACGTGATTGATAATGACATTTAGATTGGACGAGTTTTGTTCTCTCAATACTACATACAGAATGTAGGTATTTAAAATATAAATGGGTGAAGAAACAAACAAACAAACAAAAAAAAAAAACCTGTTTGTTTCCAGGATTGGAAAGTGCCTCAGTATAACTCACTTGCTGTGGATTTAAAAAAAGCTACAAATCTAAAACTTTCAGTTAAAGTATTTTTACAACCTGTTTAACAAATAGGTCCTTTTTTTGCTGCCAAAATAAAGGAGTATTTCTCTGAAGAGGTGTGCTTGGTCAGCAACAACGTTTAGATACTATGAGTCAAAGTAGCATCTACGTAAATTGTAAACTGTACCTGCTGGCTCTTTCTTTTTCTCTATATTGGATCCTGTTGTCATGTAAATGGTAATAAATAAGCCATCAGCACCTATAAAGCACCTTTTGAACCTGATCCAGGTTCTGCAAAGCGTGTCCCAAAGCTAGTTTGAAGCCAGTGCTTATTCAGCCCCAGTTTGTTCCGTTTTAACCACTAACGTTTTGTCCGCCTCCCTGTAGAACCGGCTAAAGCAGCACCAACTATCCGCTGGGCCAGAAGCAAACAAAAACAAAACTCAGTCTTATGTCGGGGGGTACTGAGACACCAAACAGAACAACTACTGTAGTACACACAGAGAGCCCAGTTCAGCAGCTGAACAAAAATGGCTACAACACTGCTGGGAAATCAATACAGCAGTGGAAGTTTGGACGAGCTCATCGTTTTCCTCATCATTTTGTTACTTTAGGTTCATCAGCTGTCTTGGAACTTTAGCTTCTTTTACAGGCAGTTTTTAGCTGAACTTATGAACATTATTTGCAATAATTATTTTAAATATCACACACCAGCATTTATAAATCCTGCTCAGAACAGCTTGTTGAAAGAAGCTATTGTTCTGTTTTTTACATCCATCCATCTTCTTCCGCTTATCCGGGGTCGGGTCGCGGGGGCAGCAGCCTAAGCAGGGAGACCCAGACTTCCCTCTCCCCAGCCACTTGGGCCAGCTCCTCCGGGGGAATCCCAAGGCGTTCCCAGGCCAGCCGAGAAACATA
>NC_051443.1:8867139-8872253 GCF_001649575.2 Kryptolebias marmoratus | reverse complement strand
AAGGACCACATCATCTGCAAAAAGCAGAGATGCGATCCTAAGGCCACCAAAACGGATCCCCTCAACACCTTGGCTGCGCCTCTGTTTTTTACAGTGCGTTTAAAAACTCCAGCTGTTGTTAAAACCAGAGTTTATCTTCTAGACAGAGTATGGTAGAGTGTTAACTTGCTGCCAAGTATATTCCTCCCACAGAGATCAAAATGATGTCTGCTGAGTAGCTAAAACCTAAATACAATCATCACTTCAGCCCACTGTTTCCAGAACCTGATGTATGCTGCATGACGGCAGAGCTGCGGTGAACTGCACCGAGCTGAGAGGTATGCAGAGTACCACTGAGCACCATCCTGCACGCTGCGCCAACGTTTAAATGAACAGAACAACTCTGTGGCAGAACCTGAATGCAGCCGATTAGAATCAGAATAAGAAACCTTCTGCAGCCTTAATTTGGTCATTATGTTTATGAGTCTATGCGTACGTCTTCTTCAACAAGCAAACAGGCTCGCTACTTAGTCTCAGGTAAACATGGTTTTGTACAGAAGCTGCTGCAGAAAAAAACTCAAACACTCCAAACTCTGAAGATATGAACATATACTGTTGCTCCCCCCCCCATTGATCAATGTCACGCCAGACTGACAGATACACGCTGTATTCAAGCTGCAGGTGGTAAATGAACTACTTCCCACATATCTTTTCAATTTCCCTGAAACAAGTGCTGAACTTGGGCGCAGTTTGTACATTTGTGATGACAAATTACTTTTGAAGACTGACAATTTTTTAAAACTTCAGGACTAGATTACTCTGAAACATTTGCAGAACTATAATTTTCCTCTTCAAAATATTCTATTTTTATAATGGAAAAAGCTACATAAATAGTTTTTGTTAACGTTTTTTTTGTAAGAGCCCTGTGTCTGTAGTACAAATTCTAATACCTTTAATTAATAGTTTGACAATAATGATATTCATTTATTCATTCAAAAATGCACCGTATGGTTTTTATTTTTACCTGCTGTATGTATTCTAACGCCAAAGGAGTAGCCTGGGTGAAGACCTCGATGCAAATGTTGTGACAAGGGTCCTCCAAGATTAAACAGCCAATGTCAAACCACCTGAGGACAACAAGAGCATTCTGATATTTCTGGTTTTTTAGATGTTAAAACATCACATCTTCATTGAAAAAAATGGCAAGCAGGTAAAACAGCATTGGACATGAAGTGTTGGAGGTTTGCAGTAGTATAGACAATATTATACACATTTGTAAATCTATCCTAAACTGAAGTCATTTGAAGTGATCAGGACTGTGATGGACTCAAACTGCTGAGGTTGTGAGTGGAGTGTGCGTCACCCAGAGGATCCTTTCTTACTTGTCAGGGAAAAGCTCAGCGATGAAATATTCCAAAGAGACGACGGGCTGCTTCTCGTGGATCACACCAGCTCGACGCAGGCTGTCGATTCGCTCCTGAGCCCCCTGCGGAGACGGGAGCGTACGCCGATGACAACACTTCCCCAGATAAAAACTGAACTACACACACTTCTACTGGGAACTGGTTTTATTTTCTATCAGAGAAAAGACAATGAGTAAACAACACTGTGCATGACTTATAAATGCTCAAAGTGGCAAACAGAGAAAATTCAAGGGTTTTTCTATGTGAACATAAAAAGAGGAAGTGAGTGTCACTGCATCCAGCCCCCGAAGTACTACATTATTAATGTACAATCTACTGTAGGCTCGGAGATGGTTAAACAGGCAGCCAATCAGAGTGCTTCCTCAAACCCGTGATCAGGCTGGACTCGGACACTAAAACACAGAAGAGATGCAGCTGGGTTCTGTAGGTTCTAAGATCCAAGTTCAAGACCAACCGAGAAAATCCTCATTTTCCTGCCGATGGCAGCTAAATGCAGACATTTACACCATGTCTACGATTAGGCTCTGATGTGTCCAAAGCTTTCACTTTTAGACCAACTTAGTCCACTTTTAGCTTAGATGTTTATGGACAGTTTAATTATTTCATGGATGCTGTTTTCAACTGCTAAACACTCAGAGCCTCCTGAGCTCTGAGAAGTGAGAGTTTAACTCCTGAAACGATGAAACAGCTGTGAGAAAATAATAAAATACTGCAGCCACAGGTGCTAGGCTCCAACATATGAATGACTGAGCTGACCTTGACCCCGGCTGCGTAGCCCACTGGCTGTGGAGCGATGCTGGACTGAGCGGGCTCTCCAGTGACCATAGCCATCCCAAAAACCTCCTGGAAGGCGTCTCTGACTGCTTCCACGTTCACTTCCTTGTCTGAAGCAACCACGATATCAATGTCCCCACCGGACTCTGGACGACAACAGCACACAAGCAAACATTAAAGCCATCTGAGCCTTTGTGCAGCTGATGCTGATGATGAGGAGAGTACGGGTTAACTTACTGATGTATGGAGCCATGCCAGGGTCCAGAGTAGTGATCATGGACTCCACAGAGTGTTTGGTTTTATCAAGGACTGACTTAACGACAGGGTTGCCTGCTACTCCCTGAGGACACACACATTCAGACACGCAGGGATTTTCATTTTACATCATCACATTCTTATTCATCACACCGAACTACAGAGGGTTTGTTCAAATCCTGTTGAATCACATCGCATCACATGTTGATTTACATTCCTGTCTCTCTAATAGATGCTTCATTTGTCACATTTTGAATTCAGCGCTGTCACCTTAAAAAAGCCCCATAAGCTCCCTCCAGTGTTGACGTCTCCCGACACTCGAGGATCTTCCTGCTCCTCGGGGAAAGTGATCGGAGACCCGGCGTCTAACCGTCCCGTCATGACGGGCTGCTGAACCATGGTGTTAGACACCACACCTGAAACGTGGCATATTTGCATGAAAAAAAACCTGAAAAATATTCAGTTCAAGATGACAGAAAAGGACGTCTGAGACTGGAATAAACTAGGCCTCACAAAAGATGTGCGTTTGATTTTCAACATACGAAGTCTGACCAATGCTGATTCTCTGCTGGTCTGATCGTGGCCACTCTTCAGTTTTTTCTTCATCTCTATCCTCTTACATTCAGAAATTATAATTTTTAACTACTTGATATTCTTTAAAGGGGATTATATTACTTCTCATTTTGGTATTTCTTTGATTTTCCCACTGTTCCATAGCAAACCAAATAGCAAGCAACAGGACGTGGGTCTTTTTGTCCCAAGAATCTTGAGTTAATCCAAGTTATTCGAAAACAAAAAACAAAAAAAAACTTAAGGACTTTATTTTGAGGTCTGCAGAAATTAAGGTGGTACCTTTAACCTGGTGCAGTTAACCCATATACTGCCTTAGATTTTGGTAGAGACACACTGAGCTTTGTTACATAAAAAGTAAAAAAGGACAAATTAAAAAATAACTGTGAGATGTATCCTCAAAGGACAGCAGCTACAGAAACAGCTGCTTGTATGTTTTCCTCCATCTAAAATTCTCTGAGCTAATTCAAGTAGTAGACCTGCAGGCTTTGAGATTGTTGTAATTAACCCTCAACATTCAACACAGCCTCAGACTTGTATCCTAGGACCCCGGCTATAAAAAGCCTAACGTCAGGGTTCGAAGCACGTTGTAGTTTTGTCTGGCTTTGCCTAATTACCTGGAGCTGCTTTCCCACCAACCTGTTCAGTGACTACAGATGTGAAGTGCTGATGTATGTTTTTTAAAGGCTGTACCAGGAAAGAAAAACAAGTGCATGAACATTTTTTTTGTCTTCTAGGAACTAACGTTTTGATAGTTTTTGACACGTAGTTTACACTGAAACAACTCCCACATAATGAGGCTCATAAAGCAAAATAAGCCTGATATACTGAGTAAAGCTGGCTTAATTTATGAAATACTCTAGGACCTTATGTAGACTTGTAAACACTGTTAGAGGCTCTGACCTGGCATCACAGAAGGACTGGAGAATGTAGGCATCAGTGGCGTCTGAGGCGTCCGGCCAGCGTGACCCCGTGTTATGTCATATCCAGCACTCATAGAGAAGTTGGACATGGGCGGGCCTACAGGAGGGCCTACGGGAGGGCCTGACATACCAGGCGCTGGAGGAGGTCTGATGGAAGAGATCTGGGGGGGTAGAGAGGGAGAAGCAGAGAAAGGGAGGGGGGCACTGCTGGTGAAAGGCGAGGCAAAGGTGGAGGCTGGGGGCAGCTGGGAGGGGAAGGTGGAGATTGTGGTCAGAGGGCTGCTGAAGGGAGGAAAAGATGGAATGGAGGGGAGAGGGGGAGGGGCCGAGGATGAACCAACGGTGATGGAGCTGCTGCCCGACAGCGGCGGAGGACTCGACAGACCTGAAACAAAAAGAACAAAAAGTCAGAGATACTTTTCACCCTGAATGCTGTGAAGTGCTCCTGTCCTTTCACATATTCAACTGTCCTCTGAGCCTCAGTGTGTTTCTAAAACCATTTAAAAAGTTACATCTTTTTCACTTTCTGAATTCAAACAGAATAGAGGTCAACCTTTGACCCACACACACACCAGTTCAGAAATAGACCTATTAACCTGCCTACCAGTTTTAATCGGCTGATATTGGCTACTTAAAAAGAATAAATAAATAAAATATCAGCAATCGGCTACGCCTGTGCATACTGAATAACCAAGCAGGAAAATTAAGATGCAGCAGCAGCTGCTACAACCAGCTCACTCTGGCCCATAATTTAGCTTTTTTTAAGCAAGAATGCTCTTTATAGCATCTGAGCCTACATTTAAAGCCACTGAGGTGCTGTAGGGTGCTAAAATTTACTTCTTGCTTTTCAAAAACCACAAGTCCAAATGCCTTCCAGGAGATAAATAATCTGTTTATGAGGCTACTTGATTCATGTATCCAAACTCCATCCAGTAAATGTTTATTAAACAAGCAGTAATTCTCACAGCAGCATAGACTGTCAAAAAAACCGTAATGTTATGCATATAACTACTGTTCCCTGAAGGAGAGGGAGGAGGTACAACATATGTACTATGGGATATCACGCTCCCGCGTGTCCTGGCTGAAGACACCTTTAATCACGCCTTTAGGCAAATGACGTGATGACGTGATGACGACAAGTGACAGGCCCCGCCTGCACTATGTAACCGTCCGTCATCACAGTCATTCC